>NW_028277125.1:44854318-45005833 GCF_059951505.1 Python bivittatus | reverse complement strand
GTATCAGGTTGTTTATTTTAAAATTATCCTCCATATATGTAAATATAATCCATATTTAATCTAGCTGAACCAATAAGTCCACATGATTAGCTCACAAATGTTATTTTTACCCAACTTGCCTACACACACACACACAGGAGAGAGGCGTCATTTCTAGACTGTCTTCAAGGAAAAAATAGCAGTACTTTTCTATAACATGAATAATTTACAGATTTTGAACATTTTATATATGATATTCTCTTTCACCAGATCAAAAAGAAACTTTTTCTTACAAAAGGACATCCCACTTAAAAATAATAAGAAATGGAATATGCATTCATATACAGTGGTACCTCGGGATACGAACACCTCTATTAACGAACATTTCAGGTTACGACCAGCTCCGGCCACAAAAATTTACCTCGGGTTACGACCAACTCGGGATACGTCCAGAGTCACAGAACGGATTAAGTTCGTATCCCGAGGTACCACTGTACAATGTACTGAAAGACAAGAATTCTCATTGCTGGAATTTATATTTTGACAAGTTATACTAACATCAAAACATCATTTCTTGTTCTTGCAGATAACTGATCTCACCATCTTTCCCTCCCCTTCCCTTTTAAAGGGAAGTGAAACAATGGTTTTATCATTTTATTGAAACTACCAAGTAACTTTTTTTGGAAGTTTATAGAATCAGTAATAATTATAAACCTTTAACTTACATAATCCTTATGTGCTCCTAAGCAAATGCTGCAAATTCCATATTTAATAAGTTCAAATATTTCTATTAACAGATTTTTAGCGGGGGGGCCTTTTTTGAGTGATATATGATCTATGATAAGTCATGCTAAGAACATAGTACTGTATCTGCATCTATCTAGCCCACCTGCACAATACAACTATTCAGGAGCTCAGTCCATGTCCACTTCTTTACAATTTACAAGATAAACATGAAAAAACAAGGTTCTTAGACCCATTAAAGAACAAAAGCTACCAATATGAAGCCAAAAATGTGACAAATGTCTTACTACTCTTGTTATGTAAGCATATCACTATAAGTCCACTGCAATGGACTTGATTATTTTTTTTTGTTTGTTTTTACTTTCATATTTTCTTACTAAAGTAGGGTTTTTTTTGTATGGGGCTTGTTTGTTTTGGTCTTTCATGTAATTCAGATGGCTTCATTTAATTTTTGATTAGCATTGTGCATTTTTAATAGAAAAACTTAATGACTATTGTTAAAAACAATTTATTCATTATTTATTCCATTTGTACCCTAATGACTTTGCCAGGACCCTTGGGGGTTTGTAACAATAAAATAATGTGTAATTCTCCTACTTAATCTATATCAACTGTAATCCCCATTTCAATGAATAAGAATGCAGCCTGAAACAGTTCAAACTGATCAAGACTTGGCTAAGCTAAAACCTAGGACACTAAGTTGAACCAAAGTTTGTTTTAACTACAGTTAAACATGTAATCATGGCATGTTTATAAAGCAAAAAACCATGAGCTTACAGACCACAATGACTGGATTCATATATATATACTAATCCGAAATTAAGTAAATTACATTACATCTTAGATAATGTATCTATTTGCAACTGGCAATATTAAAATTGTCAGAATTCCCAATGTAGTTTCAACATATGTAGAGGGCACCAAGTAAGAGGAGGTATAAGAAGAGGTAACAAGAGATGACGATGGGAAACTGAACAATTCGTTAAGCTGTTAGGAAATGTGGTTATAAATCACTGTTTCAAAAAAAAAAACCAAACAGATTTTGTAATAGCCTAAAAGCAAACTATCTTGCTTTTCTTTGGACCATGGAGTGCAGTTTAATAAATCAAATAAAAACTATGAATATACTTTCAAAAATGTATATATGCTTTAACCAGTACATGTACATTTTCCTCAGCAATTAAAATGTTAAATACTTGTTCTGTCTTTCATTTTGAAATAAGACATGATTCCAACTACTCTACCTGACCCCAATATAAAGCATATTAATAAAAGATGCAAACATTTATTTCCTCAGAAGGAAACACAACACAGTACAGTCAGCATGCAGATACTAAATCTTGAAAGGTATAATAACCCTACAGTTCACACCCCTAATGCCAGCAAACTATTATTCCAAGCACTAACATACTGTATAAGGTATTTCCTTTTCCTTCCTGCCTCCCACTATCCCAACTCTTGATTTGTTTCCTTGTATTCTGTTGAAGAACATGTTATGTTTTAATCTTATTGCCAAGACCATAAATTACATTTATCCATTAATGAAGACAAATATGTTACATGAACCTCTAGTATCAGTTTCAGCTTAAGTAATGTTTCCTGACCCAAGATTAAAAGACAGCGTATTAATATTTGAAATTAAAGTTCTTCGGAATTATAACAGAAAGTAGAAGACTATAAAATTTACAAAGGCCAGAATTTATATTCAAATAAAAAGTGGGATTACAGAAAAATAATAAGCTCCTGAATTTTGTTTAAAAAACAACAGCAATATTTAAAAATTGAAAATGACATAGAACGTTAAACTGATTATGGTTCTGCTATGTTAAGTGGATAAATCCACTAGCTCATCTAATCTAGCACTCCTTATTTTAACACAGCAATCCGTACGCTCAGATCCTGTAACAGTCAAGAATTAACCCTGGACCTTCTGCATATTCTACCATCAAATTATGGTTCCTCCAATACTTCAAGAATACAATTTCTCTTATATTCTACTACTGATAAACTAGTTTTATAAATAGTTAACCCACTAGAATATAAAGCAGTAGCTTTAGCTAAAGCTATCCAACTACTCCATGAAGCACTTATAATAATACTAAATCTAATTATAGAGAGCCAATTTGGTGTAGTAGTTAAGGCATCAGGCTAGAGACCATGAGTTAGGCATGAAGCCAGCTGGTGACTTTGGGCCAGTCACTCTCTCTCAGCCCTAGCAAGCAGAAAATGACAAACCACTTCCAAAATCTTGCCAAGACTTGCAGGGACTTGTCCGGGAAGTTGCCAGGCATCAACATTGATTGAAAGGCACCAAAAAAAAAACCCCCACCACCAATTATTAAATACAATTTTCCTCACAACATGTTAAGTACTATAAACTTGTTTTCCACCCTGTTAAAAATGATCCACAAACAGGAAAGTGTGACATTTGCTAAATAAACTACATTATAGTTTAGTTTTCTTTTAACAGCTTTCCAATTTCTAGCTATATACTGTACATAAGTAGTTAAGGTTATTTGAGGGACTGCCTCTCCCCAATTTTATCTACCTGTCCCATCAGGTTCAGGAGAAGGGGCATGCTCCAGGTCCCATCAGCTAAGGAGTGTTGTCTGGTGAGGCCTAGGAGAGCCTTCTCTGCTGTGGCGCCCACCCTGTGGAACATCATCCCCCCGGAGATTAGATTGGCCCGATCCTGCTGGCCTTTTGAAAGACCCTTAAAACATTGTTTTGCTAATAGGCATTGGGGACCAGCCGATATGGCAGAGCCGGCACAGTGCTTGTACTGAGTGTTATCGTTAGATGTGATTACCTCAGCTATGAATCTTATGAATGTTTTATAATTTTTTAAATATGCTTTTATATTGTTTTTTCTTGTTTTTTAAATTGTTGTATTCTTTTTTGTTGTTTTTATATTTGTTTTAATTATTTGTAAGCCACTCAGGGTCATATATATGAGATGGGCAACTATACTGTATAAATTTGAAAAATAAATAAATAATTGTGGGAATTCTCTAGATTCAGCAGTCACAATATTTCCTATGGCTTCAGATATTTATACATAACATCTAAATCAACATCTGATTTTTTTTAATCTTCATAAAGTGAATGGCAAATGTGTACTGTACTGATCAGGGAAGACATTCCATTTTCTTTCTAGATTAACATTACTCAGAAATGTTGTATCTGTGATTGTCACACTAAAGGTCTGAAAGTACCTCCAGTGCTGCTACTTTTTATCAACTCAGACATATTGAGACAAATGCAGATTTACAACTTTTATTCACCTCACAATCTAAAACTCCACATGTTCACATACCCTTGCATACCTACTCAAACTCACTTCTAACAAGACTAAAACATTTTGAGGCTTCAGAACTAACACAACTATCAGATTTTAGAGTCACTACAAATGGCTTGTGTACATCTCCCAAGGCAGTGCTTTAACTATAAAGAACCATAGCTGTGTAGCCCAAAATTATTCTGACTGGAAAACAGACTTTATCTATTTTGAAAAGCAAATCTCAATCTCACTCAACAATACCTGGGAAAAGAAATGGAAAATTCCATCCCCATCTTTGAGTGATACAATCTCACTTATTTGGCATCTTTACCCAACTCACTGTAACCTTCATCCACATCAGAAATACAAGATGACTTCATCACCAAAAAGAGCTGATTCATGTTTGAGGGAAAAAAACAAATCTTGAGTATTTATACAGGAGGCATCTATCAGTCGATATATCCTCTGGAAACCGCCAAATTTCTAGCCATTGACACCATCCTCTCTGTCAGTATAAGGGAATGACATAAACTTGATGAAAGAAGCAAGAACACTTTGTGATTCTTTAACATAACCTATACTATAGTAGACAAGTATAAAGAAATCTATGTCCCAAAACTATCCCATCTCTGACTAGTAAGACAGCTACTCATGCTACTCAGAAGTATCACTGGTTATATCCACATGACACACGGAATCACAAACTGGAATCACAAACTACACAAGCCCATTTTAGCCTAGCATATTCTATGCGTAGTCTATGAACCCAGCATACATGATTATAATTGAGAAAAAAATTGAGTAAACCATGATTTAAAAATCCACAGGTAAGTATATCGCATAAGGCCAACCACTTAACTCAACTGGCCTCTGAGATAAAATAAAGCATTTGCGCACCATAATTTATTTCATTAGATGTGCATACACAACTGATGGAGATCTATGAAATGTTATGCTATACAAAATCTGCACTTTCAATGTGCAAGTAGATTAATTTAGCCAATAGTAATAAAAAGGAAGCAAAACCCTTTATTACAGTTAGAAGGGATCTGAAAACACATTTTCTATTGTTTTAGCCATGTATGTTTTATATTTGTTATGCTTCTATTGTTTTAATGGACGTTTTTGCAGTACCTTATAAAATCTTAAAGTGTATACGTTTTCTAACTAAATTTTAGGAAAGAGGAAAAAAAATTTTTTCAGACAGATGCTGAACTCTAAGTAATGACACTTGTTTTCTACTGTATTTAATCATTATTTGATTTTCTCTGTTGTGCCTGTATGTGTGCATACACCTATGTATAAAAACAGTATATTCCCCTCAAAATGAACTACAACAGTTCCCTGGACTCCTCTAAAGTTAGTCAGCTAAGCTTGTTTGAAACTGGTAAACTCGGGTTTGCCTTAAATGTGCTTCTAATTCGAATCCGGGGCGGGGCAAGTGTCAAAAAAGTGGAGTAAGAAAAGTCACCAGCAATCTCGCATCCAATATAGTCGGCCAGTAGATTCCAGGGAACGTAAAACGAGGAGTTTCCCCTTTGAGCAACTGAAATCAAGGCTGTTTCATGCCCAGCACGGGACACAACCCAACCCGGACCTGAGACCTCCCACCTTCACAAAGCAAAGCTTCTCGCCAGGGCTTTCAGCGGTATTTCTCCCTCCTTCCGCCCCGCGACTACGCTGTAACAAGCACAGCCCTCCTCCCTTAACTGAGCGGGCGGGCCTTGATTTCAGAGTTGCTCCTTAGCAACCGGCTAGGCCGCGAAGCCCTGTTTTTTCCCAACCAGCCTTCCCCAGCCTAGGCGCTTACAGGTCGGCGCCCAGCGCGCTGAAGCCTGCGTTGAGGCAGAAACGGGCGAGGCGCCTCCACAGCACATCCCGGGAGGTGAAACGGCAAAGGCGGCGACAGGTCTGGCCCAGGCGGCCCAAGGCCCTCGCGTCCAGGTACGAACAGATCAGCAGCAGCAGTTCCTCCGGCAACATCCACAGCGGAGAGCGGATCTCGGCCTGCGGGGGGCTGCTCGGCCTCCCCATGGAGGGGCGACCTCTCCCAGCCGGGCCCGGCAGCGACAAAATCAACAGCGGGGACGCTGCTGCTTGCCGGGCCCGGGTAGGCCGCCACTACTCGGGGCGGCCGTTTCTGCCCGCCCGCCGGAGCGGTCACATGGGTGTGCCCGGCCCTCCAGAGACCGGCCTTCGGTAATGCATTAAACGCATGAACTCTGCGAGGAACTCAGGATGGAAAAAGACAATAGATGAGAAAGATGCTCTTTTTCCCCAGGGCCAGCGTACGTTCCTAGCCAGGATAGCCTAGTTGAAGGCAGGCCTAGTTCTAATGAGCTGGTAGGCAAGGATAGAGTGATACGTAGTCTAGCATATTATGAGAACCTAGCCTGGGCGATTATTTTAATTCATGCACGAACCCAGAAAACGGGTCGAGTAACGATGGGTAAGTATGCTATGCAAACATAACTGCTCATGCTAGGTTTATTACTTCTGCAATAGTTTTCTGCATATTTTTCTCCCTATAAAATAATAAAAATAAAAAAATATTTATTACAGCATAATTTAAACAGGCATACATATGAAGCTTTGAATGCCAACGTCCCATATTCAGGCCCTGGTATTTCGAGGTAGGGCTAGCAAAATTACTGCCTCAAACCTAATCAGCTATCCTGAGCTAGATAGACTAACAGATTGACTCATCTGTGTTTATATGATATACTGAACCAATCACATTTTAGCTTTGCATGTTGTGTGAGCCTAGTCCATGTGGTTAGGTGACGATTCAGTGTATTGCAGTCCCAAAAAATTAGGTGAGTAAACCATGGTTCAGTTAACCATACTGTAGATTAATGTACAGTATTGTGCAACTACTGTACAGACAATAGAAATAGATTTGTATATTCCTAGTTCCTAAAGAAGAAATTGGTATCTATATTACTTGAAAAAAATGTGTTCTGTAAAATGAAGGACTTCTATTATATCATATTACTTCTAATTTGTACTACACTTCTCATAGATATAATATAGCCTTACTGCAATGCTTAACCAAACAATCCTGCAGAAAAGATACTCTTATGATCCCAGACATTTTATGGAACTATATAAGATGAAAATAGAACATCTTCATTTGTCCTGTTAAGACACTATATCCTAATATTACACAATCATAAGAAATAACTTTTAAAAAGCAGCATTGGTATTTACATTTTTACAGAGGATGTTGAGTGTTAGAAAATTTGTTATGTGTATTAATCTAACTTTGAGTAATTATATCACAAACATATACTCTGAGGGAAATTATTTTTCTCAGCTATTAACCAGTATTTCAGATGAGGTTTTTAAGAATCACCCTATATGCAGCTTGGGTTCTATACATGCACATAACTTACAAACTTACCCTATTTATTTTGAATTGTCATGAAAGGAAACATTGGAGATTGCACAGAATAGTTCATTTACATATATATTCCCGATGTGTATCTCTATAAAGAGCAATAAGTATTATTACTATATATTAAGAAGAATCTGATGTTCCAACAACATCTCAGAAACATCCATCTGTCCATCATGGAGAGACCTTATTATTACAGTTCAGCACACTGTCAGGAGCAATACAAATATTTTTAAGTATAGTCATTTTATTTTCCTTTTGTCCTCAGACACCCCAGGTTTATCATCTCCATAATATCTGAAAGTACAACTGACTGCTGTTTGCCCAATATCTGACTCCTTCTTGTCCATTTTTTTTTTCATGTATACTGGAGAAGGGAAGGCAAATGAATGAAAAATATATTTAACAAAATCCATATCATCATCAGAGCAGTTGGATATGTGTACAGATGCTATTTTTATATTGCCAAGATCCCTGCAGAAGAAATATATTGATAAATAGAATGTTGTTAATATGGGCTACAGAACTCACAGAGCAGATTTTACTATCAATACAACTGTTTTTTCCAAGTATAAAGGGAAAACAAAGGGATGTACTTAATGTCAATATTGTCATGGAGTCTAGTGACAATTAGAATCAAGGGTATTACTGTATTGAATTGTAATCCTATAAATGCCTGAAACAGATTACCTCTTTGTTTATTTCAGTGGAGCTGCAAGTTGGAAAAGCTGATTTCTTCAAACTCTTAGTCTGAAACAGATACACTATATTATAAACAATTTCTGTTTATAAATACCTCAACATCCTTTTGTCATATCTAAAATATACAAAATGTTCAAAATCTGAAAAGAAAAGGTTTGGGGATAATTTATATTATAACTCTTGAATGTAAGAAATTAACTAAATGATAACTGTATTCCATAAAGTTTCCACCAATGTGGAAATGTCTTCATTGAACAGCATTCAAGGGGTTTTTTTGCAAAATAGAATATCTCTTTATTACAGTCCAAGACCAGTTTTCATGCGTCTTTACATAGGTGTGATACAATTAAAATGCCACAGAAGTTATCATAAAATGTATTTCTTTTATAACAAAGGTTTGTTTAAAATATATCAACAGCTTCTACAAGCCTGAACACAACATTTACTATTTTGTAAATGATATTGCTTATCCATTAAAAGAAATCAAATATTAAGCTTCTAAGTATGTAGGATGGTGTAGTAGTAGTAGTAGTAGACGTGAAATAAGTTCCATACAAAATTACTAGTAAAAGGAGCAATATAAAAGATGTCCAGTGGTTTTATCTGCTACTGATTCACAGAGGAAATTACATTCATGACACAATTTGTTGTTGAATTTGCCCTTTGGCAGAGAAAGTAGAAGTACATTAGAGTTTAAAAAAAAAAAAAAACTCCAGAATTTGAGTATAGACAAGTGTTTAATAGGTTGCCTGGGTATGCATGAGCTTTGGTTTCCATATTTGGTACTCTAAAAAGTACTAGATTGATTTGCAGTTCTATGTCTTTGATGCACTGTATAAGTAACTCTCATAGACATAGATAACTGATGCTCTGGTCCAAGTTTTGATAACAGTTATACACTGCAGTGCAAACCACCTAGATCATAGCTTATCCATAAAGTAAAGTTGAAAATTAGTACATATGCTTTTAGTCTTCAAGTCTAGAAAACAATTAGATGGCATGGTGTACATCCAATTTATCCATTTTGTTTTTATTTCCAAATGTGAAAAAAATGTTTCCTTATAATAAATAACATGCATCCCCAAACCCATCAAATTTTGCAAATTTGCATCACATCTATCCCACACTGTAATCAGCAAAAAGTCATTGTCATACACTATAACTACTTGGAATGCATTTAGTCTCACATAGTTGCAAGCTTCCTCTTTTTTTTTTTTTTTTTGGTAATGTCCATTCCATCATTTAAGTGTTTCCTCAGGTTAATAAACTTGCTTTTTTTCTCTTTCACGTGACTATAGCATTAAAGGCATGACTTTCATTTCATTTGCAGAGTTAAAGACAAGAGTTTCTATTGCTTTCAGTCACTCCTGCCACTAAATTGCCACCGCTCGGATCAATTATAAGCATAGGAAGTTGTCATTTAAATTTGAATAGTCTCACTAGTATCTGTCTTCTGATGCCAGAGTTGCTGAGCTTTCAGGCATTATTTCAGTTTGAACCAACCCAGCATTTTTTTAAATTCCAAGATTTCATAGAATTTATGAAGAATGGAAGCTACCCATCACTAATCTGTCTTTTCTGGTTCCTTTACTGTAATTTGAACTGCTTTGGAGTAAATTATATGTTTGCGATGTAATAAATAAGTTTCAGCTGAAGGCAGAAGCAAAATTACGACATCAAAGTCCACATAGGAACACACAATCAAGAGATGACAGGAAATAAAGCAATTTTGGAATTTCCTGCATAACAACAATAATGAAGATAACTCTAGTACCTAGCCTTGTCACAGTTTAATAACATTCTCAGTACTCCATATAAAGACAAACTTTCAAAATCAAAGGAAAGATTGAAGAGTTGTTACATACGTTTGTGTTGCATACATTTCTTGAAGATGGCCTGGTAATATATCTGTGAAATAGATATATATACATCTTGATATAATCAAACATGATTAGAATCAGTTTGGTACAATTAAAATCAGTTTTAACAGGTTCATGAATATAAAGAAAATTATTTTTTAAATTAAAATCCTGGACTTTCTCAATTTACATAACTGCAGTGCTCTTATAGGTTCTGCTATCATAGGCTACTTCTATAGAGTCTCAAAAGAAAATAATCAGGAAGAATTATTCAATTAATGTGTTCAAAATATTCTGAACCCTTGAAGATAACAAAATCTTGAATTCTGACACAGGCTCCTGTATCACAATGGATACTCTGGGGTGCGAATAGAAGGTTTTGTGATATTCAGATATTCTGAAAAATATTTAATCAGGAAATAGGACTTTACTATAATGGAAATGAGAGCCAGTTTGGTATAATTACTGGAGTAGAATCCAGGAGGCTGTGAATTCTAGGCCTACCTTAGGCATGAATGCCAACTGGATGACCTTGGGCCAGTCATTCTCTTTCAGCTCTAAAAAGGCAGTGGCAAACCACTTCTGAAAATCTTGCCAAGAAACCTACAGGGACTTGTTCATGTAGTAACTAGGAGTCAAGACTGACTTGAAAGCACCCACACACACAAAGCAAAAATATTTCTAAAAGTGGCTGGACAGTCCAATCATTTGCTGGGGCCTATTTTGTGTATTGGAAAATTGCTGCTGCTTGGAATATAGAAACTCTTTAAAATGTTTACAGTAAGGAAGATTGTTAGTTCAGGCTTCTTAAGAGCAATCTGAAACAAACATGGTCAAAGAAAAAAAAATGAAAATTAACTGTCTATAATTGGCGTTAGAATTAACCTATTATATATAAAGATACATGCTTATCCAATGATACTCTGGAATCTGGCGAACTTTAATTATTGAATATAAAGTTTGGATATGAGTTCAGTTCATGCTATAATTATGATTCGTTGACTTTCCTAAATATAAAATCATTAGAATACAACATTAATATTGTACACATTTTGCAGCAGCATGGTAATTTTTCAACATTTGTCATTTTTTTATGATGCCTACATTTCAGTGCCTTATACTGCCACATCATGCTGTCTGACCATAATAAATGGGGGAAAAAATGATAGCCTTATTTATTTGTTTTTACATTATTCATATAATAATAGTAATAAGTTTATTACAGTCATAGACCAATACAACTAAAAATGCACATAACATGTCTACTTAAATATCTTAGATATAATGATATCAAGTATACATTATTCATATTGGAAGTGATAAAACTAATCAATACTGTAGTACAAGTACTACCGTAGATGATTAGGTTTACTGTCTTAAATATGCAGAGCCTAAAAGAGCACTGAGCATTTGTGGGGCTTCTGCTGTCATTATATAACTCCAAGTTATCTTTTTTTTTTCGTTTGTATAATTTTTTATTAAAAATTTTTTAAAAGATAAAAACTAATACAACCTAATATCAAGTGAGGGAAAGAAAATGAAATAAAAGAGAAAGCTAAAAGTGCAAGAAAGGAAAAAAATAATAGGAAAATAGGAAAAAAAGGATACAAAGAAGTAGGTTCCGATCTTCTTTACAGCAGTTATAAGTACAATTATAAATTTACCTCTTAGTCTATGGTTACAACATAACTCTGTTCTTTCTGTAATCTATTCTGTCTAATTATCAAAACTATAAATCATAAGTTCATTTTTTTATGTTTCATGCAAAAAGTCTATAAGGGGTTTCCAGTCAGCAATAAATGTAGATGTCTTTTCTCTGATAAAGTCAATTTAGCCATCTTAGCAAGTTCCATCATCTTCACCAACCATTCCTCCATTGTGGGTAATGCTGAATCTTTCCATCTTTATGCATACAATAATCTTGCTGTAGTTATCATGTACAAAAACAAAGTTCCACAACTTCTTTCCAACTGTTTGTCCATCAGTCCCTCCTCCCCAAAAAAACCTCTGGTTTCAGTTGTATATTAATTTTTAAAATCCTCTGAATCAGTGTATGTATTTGAATACAAAATTTTCTAGCTTTTTTACAGATCCACCAAACATGATAAAATGTCCCTTCTTCTTGTTATTGTTAACGTAGATAATTGTTGTAAAAGCTTAATTTGTTGAGAAATACTTATCTTCTCTGGAAATGTCTAATTCTTCTTTTCTCTTTATTTCACCCAAAATAGCTTATATTTTTTCTTGACTCTTATTTTTAAGTTCACTGTTACGTTGTATAAAATAACCTCTAATAAAAGCTTTACTTGCATCCCAAACTTTCTTAAATCAGTGCCTTTACCTACATTATTTTCAAAAAAATTCTTTTAATTTCTTTTTACAGTCTTCCACTATTGCTTCTTTCTGTAGCAACATTTTGTTCAGTCTCCATCTAAAACAATTAGATTTTCTTTTATAAACCAAGCTCACAGGATTATGATCTGAAAAGGTATTTGGTAATATCTCTACTTTAGAAACCTTAGTAGCCAAATTCTTTGAAATCCAAATCATGTTAATTCTTGAAAAGGATCTATGTCTTTCAGAAAAGTAGGCGTACTCTCTTGAATTGCCATTTTCTGTCTCCATATATCAACCAACCCTAAATTGTCCATCACATCAAAGAAAACTTTTGGTAATTTGCCTTGAGTGATTTTAATATTTTTCTCAGAAGTTCTATCCAGTTGATCACTCCATTCCAATCCTCATCAAACACCAATTTTCATAAGAGAAACCTATTAATCTCTCCATAAATCCTTTATACAACAGTACTTTGTTCTCATTTGTGGCATAAATTCCCAGTATCAAAATCTTAGTCCCATGCAAATTAACTTTCACCCCAACAACTCTACCATACTCATCAGTCAATACAAGTTATGGTTTTAGTTGGGGATTTATATACAAAACATCTCTCTCTCCCCCCCCCTTTCCTTCCTTCCTTCCTTCCTTCCTTCCTTCCTTCCTTCCTTTTCCTGCTGGAATAAATTCTTCACCCAATTTTTTATAAATCAAATACTTTATGTCCTTTTTTTCTGATATGTGTCTCTTGTAGGCAAATTATATCTTGTTTTAATTTATTCAAATAATTTTTTTAATCTTTTGAGGAGCATTTGCTCCATTTATATTCTACATTAAGCATTTGTAATCCATAATCAAGCCAAAATTTTAGAAAAATCAATACCTGTAGTTCCTATTCAGTGTCATCCCTTTCAGTTTCCTGTTGCACCTGTTGGAGTTTTTGTGTAGTCTCCTCTGACACCTCCATTTGAATCTCCTCCAATTCTTCTTTGAATTTTTCTAGAAATTCAGTCACCTTTTGGACAGAATTCAGTTGAAACCTCTGCTGTTTAAAAGTAAAAATAACACCTTCCAATTTGTCCCATCAAAATGGGATCTTTTTCTACTTTAATCTCTCAGTAAAAAGAAAAAATACTATTTTCTCTTATGTAAAATTCTGATAGGATTTAAGGACAATTACAGTATATCTGTATTATCAGTCTTCAGTCTTGTATTAAAATGCTGCTGCGAAACTTGATCCCTTGTCTTCTTCCTGACAAAGTACACCAAAACATCCCTTGGAACATTTCTTGTTCTTGCAAATCTTGAATTTATTCAATATACTTTATCAATTTCTGCCTCAGTATCCTCCTCCTCCCAATCCAAAAAATGTGCCAAGACTTTAATAATCTTTTCTCTAATATCTTCACCAGAATCCTCTGAGATTTGTCTGTGTGTCAAACAAAATTCCTTCTCTCTCAATTCCAATAGAGCCAGATGAACTGTTTCTCTTTCCAACTCTCTATCTATAACTTCTTTCTTGCTCTCTAAAATTTTCACTTTGTCATTAATTTGTTTTACCTTTTATACTTGTTTTACAGAGCTTTCCATTTTCTTAACTTCTTTCATCTTCTTTCATCTCTACAAGTTTTTCATTCTTTTTTTAAAAGCTGTCAATTTAGTATCAAGTGATTCTAACTTATTGCCCATTTGCTCAAATAATTTCTGAAGCAAATCTGGTGTAATTCCTCTCTCTGCAGGTTGCTCTAACAATCTTCTCCTCCCCTCCATTCTTTCCACTTTTCTAGTGGTTGCCATTATGATATTATGTGATATCTTCCAAGAACGGAAGCGTCTCAAGGGAAAAAGAAAAGGCAAGCTTCCCCCCCCCCTTTTTTTTTCTTTTTTGTCTTCCTATGCCTTTAATACTTTCATCTCTAATGGCACTCCATAATTACAGTCAGCATCACAGTCAACATTTCCATAGTTATAATCAGCATCACAGTCTGGCTCATATTACCTTTATGATTTGTTTCGTAAAATCCACCAATTCTCTACACTCTTTAATAATAAACAAAAAACATTCCCATGAAGGTCCAGTTCATTTGCCTAATTTAATTCTAATTTATTCAAAAGGACTTTCACCAAAAATAATCCTTCAAAATAATTGTCCCCTTTATCCGTTTTAAACCTTCTTACATTGGGTCCCTGTTAAGCTTTTTGCCAAAAGTTTTTGTCTTTAAAACTTTTTTTCTTTATTCCTTTGTAATCCAAAAAAAAACCTTACCAAGTGGAATCTTATGCTGCCACTCAGAAAATCTCTCTTTAGTTATAAATTAATTGCATCCAAAAGTGGTTAAGAAATGGGGCTCTTGCAAACCTTGTGTCCAAATAGGCTACATTACAGCTCTGAGCTTGGTTGAAATCCCTTGACCCCCAGCCACTCAACTCATGAGCCAACTGAAAAACCCCCAGTTCCTGCAGTCTACTCACAAGGAGCAGTGGTCTGGAGTGCAAGTGGGTGAACTAGATGTCCCCAAAGGAGTGGGGACAGCATTGCAGCAGAGATCAGAAGCAAGACAGTAAATTCTGGCCAGCAAGGTCTCTCCAGAAAAACCCCAAGTAGCTTTCAAGCAAAAGAAGATGCCTTTCACAGATACAGAAAACAGGCTACTCTTGTATGCCAGCAGAATCAATCTATTAGAAAAATGGATTTGGTTATATTTACAGACTGGTTACATAGTTTTGTTTCTTGGCCACTATGAGAAAGTAGAATTTTGGAAATGAGATAAGATACAGATGAAACTGGTTAAAAGGAAGCTGAGAGGAAAAGTTAGCAAGGCCCAATTTCTTTGAAGTACATGGGACCTTTCTAAAGCAGCAACTCTGGAAGCCCAGGCAGAATGCATACCTCAGTGCAGAAAAGGAAAAAAAAAATTATTGAAGAGGTCCATATGGCTGACAAATTCAGTCGAGGGTATGAGAGTTCCTTCAGGAATTGAAAGTTGACTGCTGATTCCTTTTAGCAGTCAATTCTAAAAGTCAGAAGCAATTTATCACTTCAGTATCTTCATTGTCAATTGTTTGGTCTTCTTTATATTTAATCTTAATCCATTTTTTCACTGTGCTCTTTGGCTTTCATTACTAAAGCTTGCACATCATTTGCATTTTCAGCTATCCAAGCAGTGTCATTAGCATAGTGTAGGTTATTGATAATTCTTCCTCCAATTTTAAAACAATGCTCATCTTCCAATCCAGTTTCCCTCTATATATATTCTACATAAAGGTTGAATACGTAAGGGGAGCATTTACAATTTTGTTTCACTCCTTTGCTAATCAGCAGCCAGTTTGTTTCACCATGTTCAGTCCACACTGTGGCTTCCTAACCTGTGTATAGGTTTTGTGTGAGGACAATGAGATGTTCTGGAATTCCCATTTTTCTAAATAGATTCTATAGCTTGACAACACAATTGAAGGCCTTTCTATAATCAATGAAGCAAATACTGACTTCTTTTGGTATTCTTTGGCTTTTTCAATTATTCATCATTCATCAGCAATAATGTCTCTTGTTCTTCAGCCTTTTCTAAAGCCAGCTTGAACATCTAGAATCTAACCTATGTGGGATGATCCTAAGCATTATTTTGCTAGTGTATGAAATTAAGTATGTTGTACAATAGTTTGTACATTCTGTTAAGACTCCTTTATTTGGTAATGGTATGTAGACTAACCTCTTCCAATCTGTTGACTACCATGTCATTCTCCAGATTTCTTGGAATAGTTTGGTTGGAATCTTTATAGATTCTTCTGTTGCTTGCCATATTTCTGTAGATGTTCCATCATTTTCAGTAGCCTTCTAACTTGGTAATAACCACAATGCTGGTCTATCTTCATCTTCTAGTACTAGTACCTTCTGGGCCCAACCAACTGACACTCCTTAGCCGATGGAACCCGTTACGCACCCTTCCTACCAGATCCGATAGGACAGGTAGAAACAACTGGAGAGAGACAGTCCCATAAGTAACCCAGCTCCAAGCCAGGTGACTACCAGCACCTTGAATTGCACCTGGAAGCATACTGGTTGCCAGTGCAGCTCACAAAGCAGTGGTGTCACATGTGCCAAATAACTGATACCACTAACTGCCTGCATCATGCATCAGGGCAGCCCCATGCAGAGTGTGCTGCAGAAGTCCAGTCGGAAGGTCACAAGGGCACGAGTTTGATATATAACTGAGTTATTCTACTGTCAGCCCTTCGAAATAGTCCAGACAGATAACCAAAACCATGAGTACTAATATACCTTTATTGTAAGATTACTTTCCAGAGAACTAGGAAGGGTCCCTTCTGAGATGCTTTTCCACCCCCATCCCTCCTTTGGACTTACATTTCTCTTATCAGACCATTGTCTAGGCTGTGGCCTTTCCTCCTGTCTCCTAAGGTTATTCTTACAGCTCATTACATTCACCTCCTTGTACCAATAAAATATATATAGTCGATTTGATTTCTGTGTACTCCATTTGGTGATAACCATGTATACATAGGCATCATTTTGGTTGTTGGAAGACTGTAACCAGTGAAGTAATCATCAGATTGACAGAAATGTATGAGTCATTTTCCTGCTTCATTTTGGTTTCCTAGGCCATATAGCCCAAATATATTTTCCTCTTTAATATTTCCAACTTTGGCATTCCAGTCTCAAGCCACAAGCAGCATATCTTGCTTGCATGTTCTGTCAATTTCAAGTCAAACAGGACCATGAAACTCATCAACCTCCTCTTCTTCTGCACCAGTGGTTGGAGTATAAATTTGGATAATCATCATGTTAAAGGGATGTTCACAAAGTCTAATTGATATTATTCAGCTATTGATTACACTGTAGCCAAGTATTGTTCTTGTACCCTTCCTAACTATAAAAGCAACACTCTTCCTTCTTTTTGTGTGTTTGTCCTTAGTAAACAGTATGGTCAAATTCCAGTCCATTTCAATTTGTTGATGCCTTAAGATGTCTGTATGTCATAGATTCATTACATCTTTCACTGTATTGAGTTTTCCTATGTTCATGTTTTTTACATTATATATTCCCATTGTAATTTAACTTTTCCTGTATGGCAATATCGGCAACTAGACATCCCAAAGGCTTTCATCTAGCTATGTCATAAACATCATTACTTTAATTTAGCCATGTCATAAACATCTAAAATATCCTGAGTCTTCTTCATAGCACCCAACCTAAGGGGCTCATCATCCAGCTATATAATGTCCATCACAATGTCTATCCATGTGGTTTTCTTGGTAAAATACAGGAGTGATTTACCGTTACCTTCTCACATGCAGGATGAAATGATACTACTGCTGTTGTCACTAAACTGATCATCCACTTCCAGCATCTTCCTATATCATGTTGACCAATACAGCTGGGCATCAGGGTCCTTGATGAGATTATATATCTTGGTGTACATTCCCAGCGTTCCTCGCTCATCCCTCCCAGAAACACCCATCACTAACACAATGAGACAACATAGCAGGACTTAGAAGGTATTGAAATGTGAAGGATACTCTAAAAAAGGAACGTAAGACCCTTCCATATAATGAAACATCTCAACACTTGACTCTAGTAAAGGGTCTACAGACTGTCCATGTTTAGAATTTGTTTTTGGTAAAATACTTTAGAAGTAAATTATTAATCAGTTTATTCTCCTGTCAGATGAAACAGATAGGTCTGAATTCCTAAAACACACTTCCATGAAATATTCTGATTTTGATATGATAACTTCTTAATTTTACAGTTACGTTCATGCTGCTTGCAAATTATGGGCATTGGCATCTATCATGACTGGAGGGAACCATTTGGAAAAGGCTATTCTAACATATGCCTCCTCATACCAACCTAGTAAGCCAATCTGTTTGTAGAAAAAGCAAGTCACTCTGGCTTGTTATTGTTAAAACTTTAGCAAGGTGTTCCGCATAGAATAGACTGGATTTACTTTCTTCTATTAAGTGCATGGCTTTCACATTCTATGAGAAACAGAGAGTTATAGTTGCGAAGGGGTCAAAATTGGCACTATCCTTGACATTTAGATCATTAATATCTGGAGAAAGTAATAGGTTTGCCACACTCAGCATTATTTATTCTGATCTTTCAAGATGGAGGACAAGTTGATCTTCCGATTCATAGTCCCGTTAGCTATTCAGACATAGACAAAGGTCATTATTGATTTTTATGGAAGAAATTGATAGATGTGCAACTCAGAAGATTCCGTTTAAAAAAAGAGAAAAGGAGTACAGGATATTCTGTCCCCATCAATATAAGTGCCCTTCTTCAGGATTCAAACCATGTTATTTATTCTTCCAGAATATTGGCATGAAGGGGCTCAACCTTCCTACATCACAAGATTAGATTTTTCTTTGACAACTCACACTAAATATATTTTGGCTCATAGGCACATTCAGTCTTCATTGAATTCCCATTGGGGAGGTGGCTTGTTAGGTGTTCTAAAGCTGTTTCGTATGTTTGCAGATCTTGGAATTCCCTAAGTGTGCTGAATCCTCTTCTTTCACAAAGGTAGAACTAGACATGCCTTTTGCATTTAATATTCATATAATAGCATTAGTTGAGGAGGTAAATGAGCAGATATTTAATAGGATCAGAGAAGGCAAGAAGTGGAAATTTAGCCATTCCATACAATGATCTTGAAGAAAATTCATCTTGCAATGAGAGAAAATCCCCTTTGGTGCCATTTGGGAATTATCCCTGAGGAAATAACAGCTTTCTCCACCAAAGGGGAAAAAGTAATTAAAATTCTGTCCTGTGCTTGTCTTAATTCTGTGAATTAACAGCAAGAAATCTAGAAGTGTCTTGGTCCTTCTGACATAAGTAATGTTGGAAGAAAATTGGAATGGTCATAGAATATATTGCTCAGCCTTAGAATTATTACAGCAGTTAGAGGAAATATATGACTTTCCTCTCTCACCTAGAATAACCACCAGAGTACTATAGTCAAGAAAATTTGAATAGACAAATTCCTTCTCTCTTCTTCTGACTGGCCCACTTTCAGTCAGGCAGCTGCAAGAGCCATGTAGTTTGACTAGATGAACCCTTATATTCCATTTGGTGCTTCTGCTAAAACCAATTTCTGAAGTAATGGCAATGTGTCGATTAATGACTTGCCTCCTTCCACACAACACACAAAGCCACCATTCCCTGGTTTATGCCCCTTTTAGGCTACATTTAATTCAGCCTACCTTAGTTCAGCCTGAAGTGTTCTGCAAACCCAGCCTGTGTGATTAGTTTATGTGAATACAGTTTAAACACACTATTATGGAAAGTTAAGGTATGTAGGTAGCAATAGATGTCCATCTGCAGGGATTGGTCACACTCTGGTTTGTATATAGGTCTATGGGGTAAAAATTAAGTAAATACAAGGAGGGGGAGCCAACCTAATCAGATTTTAGATAGGAGAGAAAAATCTCAGTTATAAGGAGGAATTATCCCACTTGTGTTCTAAGTAAGTAAATACTCTGTGATAATAAGTTATTAGATCTTATGTAAATTATCTCCCAAAAATAGGTTTCTCTGGATATGTCAGTGGCTGCTCAAAAAAAAAAAAAGGACAACAATCTTTTTCTTTTAGGTATACAGGAATTTACATAGCAAGCCCTGTGTAATGCAGTACACAAGGTGGTTTGCAGAACTTCTAACAAATATTTGCCCAATTTAGTGCCTTTCACATTGTTGGGCTGAAGCTTCCCATCTTCCTAGCCAGCAGAATATGTAGTCCAATATATCCAGAGGGCACCCAGTTAGGAAAGATATTATAACCAAAAGTCACTAGGCACTATATTGAAGAATTACCTCTTCACTACCTGTCATTTTTATTTGCAGTTCATTTTTCAAAGACCTGCTCTTTATGCTGCTCAAGCTTTTTACCTCTTCAGCAAATGACACTAGCCATGCGGATGAGATTTTTCTCTTTTGTTTTTCTTTCCAGCTAACACTTTTGTGTATTCCTGAAATTCAAGACACCTCTGATACTAGTGAGGTACTTATCTGTAACGCCATCACTTTGAGGGATTAAAGCCAGTTACTTGTTACACACTTAGATCAAGAGTTATCTGAGTAGAGAGGCTGTCCTGTTAGGGTTGGGGAAATCTGGTTTTGATCTTGAGTTGTTTTGATTTTCTCTTGAGAGCAAAACCATGTTATTTTAACTCCTGAATAAGGTGGGCTACCTGGCTGAGTCCCTCTCTTCTTTGGCAGAAAGGATTAGAAACTTCTACAGAATCGGCTCTCTATTAAAGCAGAGTGCTCTCCATTGAGTGGCAAGGAATGGAATTGTTTTCAGATTATATGTGTGTGCATGCGTGTCTTTCCCACATCAAAGACTTTGATGGAAGTTGTTCACGCTATTGTCAGGAATGCAGGCATCGGCACAAAGGTGATTAGCAAAATTGCTTTTCTACTAGAGAAGCACAAAAAATTATCAAGGGATTAAGGGGGATAAAAAAGGTTGCATTGAATTTGGGGTGCAGTCTTCTCCAAATTATGCTTCATGGATTTCACTTCTCTACAGAAGTAGCAAAGCAAATCAGAGCAAGAAAGAGAGTGAGAGCTGTTCTGCATTTATGACATTTTTAAAAGTATTATTTATAGCTATCAAGATAGAAACCTGCCCCAAAGCCCAGTCCTCTGAACTGTTGAGTAACTGCACAGATCTGAGTAACTTCATTCATTAAAAAATTAAGACCATAGAGCATTTTCCTTCCATTGCAAAACACACCAAATTTGAAATCTGAAATTAAAAAACAATCATAACATTTTGACCATAAGAAAAATTTGGAATATCCCTGTAAAAGAACAACTTGGATCAATAAAAGGCACAGTAATTTTCTACTGTTGCTCTCTGAGGATCCTATTCTAGTAAGATTCTGTACCAACTAGTCCAACCAAGATATAATTTCTCTTATATGTTTACCTAATCTTTCCCAGCTATTCAGATTCTGTCTCCAGAATATACCAGCCTTAGGTATTTTCAGGTGTTTGAAATATTAAGCATGATGAGAGAATAGGACAAGCAGTGCCTGCACTCCAATTTTCTCTTCTGAATGGGAACAAAATAACCATGTTCAGCTGAATATGGCTCCAGCTTCACTTTAGATGCCACCTAACCATATTGGGAACATCCCTGTCTCCTTTCCAGACTTAACATAGAAAGAAGTAAGCATTAATAGCCTTTGAAAGATATGGAAACAGATATGTAGCAAAATCTGAAACAATAGGCTTGGTTGGTCAGTGGTCTAATGTCTGTTCCTTCCAGTAAATTCAATATTATATCTACAGTAACTTAAGATTGTCTGTAATCCACAAATCTGTTTATAGCTTGCATAAACAGACTGAAGGCCTACTATGCATTTCTGTATAAAAGAAAGTTTAATTTAGTTCAGTGAGGTTCACTCCTAAAAAATAGTTAGTAGCTGTAAATCCCATAAAATGCATCAACCCTTAGGTTTAACCAAATATGTGGTTAGACTATTTTTGTGTGCCATTTTATTTATTTATTTATTTGTACGTATGTATGTATATGTATATATATATATTTAAAATTTTTAAAAGAGAAATAAAAACTAAAAGTAACTAATATAGAGTAAAGAAAAAAGAAAAGAAAAAGCCAAAAGTGCAAAAAAGAAAAAAGAAAAATACAAAGAAGTAGCTTCCAATCTTCTTTACAGCAGTTATAAGTATAGATAGAAATTTACCTCCTACACTATGGTTACAAAAGTACTCTCTTTTCTATAATCTTTTTCTTTCTTTCTTTCTTTCTTTCTTTTTTGGTAATCAAAACCATAAATCATAAGTTCATTTTTTTTTCTGTTTCACGCAAAAAGTCTATAAGGGGTTTCCAGTTGGCAATAAGTGTAGATACTGTCTTCTCTCTGATCAAAGAGATCAATTTGGCCATCTCAGCAAGTTCCATCATCTTCACCAACCATTCCTCCATTGTGGGTAGTGTTGAATCTTTCCACCTTTGTACATGTAATAATCTCACTGCAGTTATCATATATAAAAACAAAGTTCCATGACTTTTTTCCTGTATATCCATTTAATTTTTGGACCAGAGTTCTTTGTTATCATGCAAAACTTTCAGCCCTGTTTTTGAATTTTATTTTATTGCCTCTTTTTAACCAAAACGTTCTTAAGTATCTCTTCACAAGGAGATCATTTTAACTTTAATCCAGACAATGTCATCTCTCTCTGTGCCCCAAGCTATATCAGGCTGTCACTCACCAGCCAGCTGTGGAATTCTGAAAGATTCCATTTAAAATGCTTTACAATTCCAAATGCACAATTTCTAATGCCACAGTGTGACTGCCACACAGACTGTGAAACGCCCCAACCCTTCAGGCTTCAAAGGCCGGACATCCTTGATCTCCAGAAGGAATGTGTTTGAATCCTGGGTCTTTTTAGTGGGCTCTTACAAAGATATTTATTTTAGGAGAAGCCTCCCCCCCTTCACACTTGAAGCCTGACCTTGCTTTTCTAGAAATCAATAGCAAAATCCCACCTACTCCTTTGATAGCAGAATTGGGCCCATTTCAGTGAACATTTTTTGTGGGTTGCTGAAAGCTTTTGTCATGAACAATTAGAACTTCATAGAAAGACTGCTTGAGCCTACTTTCTATTTACTGCAAAGGCAAGAGTCAAAGAAACAGTCCATAATATGTCCCCCCCACAAACACACACACAAGATCCATAGCGCTTTTAAAGCTTCTCATTTGTATTACTCTCCTTAGGCATGTCTCCTTTAAACATAAAATTATGTTCAACATTTTTTTTTCCTGCTTAATTAAACTATAAATCCCCTATATTGACAAGTAAGAATTGATTTAGTATGTTATATTCCCAGAAGTGTATATCTCAGTATAGTTTTTTTGTATTCTCCACAATAATCTTTTCTGATCAAGGTGCTTATATTACCAACTTTCTTTCCTTTTTCCTATAAACCCTCTACAGTTTAAAAAAAAAAAAAAAAGTTAACATGTTAGGATGAAAGATGGGAAACTTTTTAATTATGCCATCCTATGTATATCTACTCAGAAGTAAGGCCTATTAAATGGGGATTAATATTCAACATATTACTAGATTTACCAACATACACATACATTTAAAAGTTTATTCCATGCTTTCTATATAGTAATGAAGATTAACCTTAACATCCAGTTTTAGACTTTATGATTCATAGAATCATGTTTGCAAGATTCATTTACATTACATGAATTTATACAACTAAAATAATAAATAAATGAATAAGTTTACATTTGAGAAGTCTAAATAAAGTGTTTATTATAGAAATGATTTATATTAGTACTAAATGTAATTGTGTGATGGGATGGCACTGGGATAGAGTTATTATAAGTTACCTTTAGTAAGAGAAAGTGAGATGCAAGTTATTAAACATCAATATATCTATGCAAGCCATGACCAGAGGCCAAAAAAAGTTGCATTCCTTCTTTCATTTTTTAAATTTTGATAGAATATACAGTCTTCCTTTATAGCCATAAGATAGAGGGGGTGTGGATTAATGGAATAATCAGGTTCCTTTTCTTTATGACAGATTGTACAGATTTTATGGAACTCTCCTTCATTTGTTTGGTCCAACTTCTGAATTTTCATCAATAATATTGAAGGAATAAATTTTTGATAGTACATTTAAGAGTCCTTAATAATATATCAGTTTTGTTAGAATCATGTAATATGTCAAACCTGCCACAGAAGAAGCATGCTATTTTTGTGTTAATTTGTTTATTTGTTTAGATCAAAAAACAACCCCCATTCTTAAATAGCAAATGTTTTTCTCAGGGACTATGAGGACTGTAAACATTTCTGATGGTTTTAACATCTGTTGTCCAATGGATGGGTGGCCAGGTCACACAATTTTTTGACATATATGTGTGCAGTATGTTACTATATACATTTTGGAAGAAATGGATGAGGCTGCCTTTCCTTGTCCAGACTCAACTGTGTTAAATCTCTCTTCCGAAACAGTAAAGCATACAAAAATTCAGGGGCAGAATATTGAATTCTTTAGGGCTCCATTCCACTCTTCTGTAGTTTCTGTTCTGAATATTTGCAAAATGCTACAGATTTAGCATTGAGTCTAAACTGAATCAACTATTGATGATTAGATCAATTTCTTTATTCTTTTTGATTCCAACAATGCATGATTCTTATATACTTAAAACTATTTCACTCATTTGGATTAGTTTTGTCATGCTGTTCTTAGAAAAATAAGGTTAACAAAAGGTTAGCCTTTACAAAAAATTGTAAACAACCACTAAAATAATGTTATATTCTATGCAAGTTATATTTGGAGTGCAAAGGAAATTTCGTATTATATGATCTAGTGTAATGTTTATTTACTTATTTATTGCCTTCAAGTCAGTATTGACTCCTGGCAACTGCCTGGATTAGTCCCTGCAGTTTTCTTGGCAGGATTTCAGAAGTGGTTTACCATTGCCTATTTCCAAGGCCTAAGAGAGAGTGACTGGCTCAAAGTTACCCAGCTGGCTTTCTGCCTAAGGTGGGACTAGAACTCACAGTCTCCCAGTTTCTAGTTTGGTGCCTTAACCATTACATCAACTGGCTCTCTAATTTTTAATTAATTTTGAATAAACATTAGATAGTAGTAGCAATAACAACAACAACCGCAACAACATAAGATAATCAAAAACCTAAAGCAAATTCGGACCATACTTTTCATCAGGGAATTTAATTAATATTGGTAGGAAAACTGTACTAGTCAAAGTAAGATATTCTCCTATACAGTCTGACATTTATGTACAGACATGAAAATAACATTTTAAAATCCATTGAAATAAAATATAATTAAAATCAGTATTAACAGACAAGAAAATACGTTAGGCAAGGCTGGCCAGTTTAAAAATCCTGAGTAAATCCTACATGATATTAACATTAGAGCAATCATACCTCTCTGGGAAGAGTATGTCACAAATTGCCATAGTTACTTAATGAGCAAAAGGTACTTCTGGAAGGTCTTAAGATATGGGAAAATAGCAATAGAGAGAAGTGTTTCTTTGAATAATTAGCCTTAAATTGTTAGCATTTTAAAGATAAGCACCTGTACCATTCATTGGTCACAAAAACAAATGGGTAACAACTGCAGCTCTTTTAAATGTGGTATAATATGATCTCATCTGACCACATCTATAAATATTCCATACTACAATAGTGTGATCTTCTGACTCGTATCTTCTTAACCAGTACAGTAGGCTGGTTAAGGACATATGAAAGCATAGCTAACTATGGCCAGACAATCTCTGTTCTAGAGCTGGCATGCTTCATGAATCTCCTGAGGATAATAATGAGCACTTTGAACCTCAAAAGTCAGTTCAATCCAGGTGACAATACTGAATCTAGGAAGTCACCCAAACTCTACACCTAATCTTTTAAGGTGAATGCAAACCTGTCTAAAACATTGCACACCCAACTCCCATAAATATGAATCACAGAGCTTAAGTCTTGTCAGGATTCAGCTTCAATTCATTGGTTTAATCCGGTTCATTTCTGAAACCAGGTACCAGTGTAGCTTTTCCTGATTGTAATGATTAAAAGATACAGAATTAAGTTTCATTAGCATATTGATTATACCTCATTCTGATTCATCCAGTGGATGAAGAAGAGAAAACGAACCAGCTAATGACATAACCTTGTAAACTGAGGCATAGAGAAGTCTAAAGGAAGATGGCTATCTGTTTCAAAGAAGACCAGTAAAAAGAATAGACATTTTCAAGGATCTCAATATCTTTCAAGTGAGAAAATGGCATGAGATGTTATAGAAAGCAGATTCAATGTAAGACAGAATACTAAAACCAGAATTAGAACAGAAAAAAATTGAAATTGAAAGCCCCATAAAACTAGAGTCAAACTTTAATGTTGTCAGGGAGCTCAAAGAGAGGATAGGTTTTTAAAAAGTGTTCTAATAATGATGATTTACATATTAAATCATAATTGGTTTAGCATGATATATCAGTTCAACCAATGTGGTTTTTAAAACTGTAATTTATGGCTTAACATGATGTGTGAAACTAGCAGTTGTGGCTTTCTAAACAAGCTTAATATGTAATATTGCTTTATATCAATGCAGAAGAACTGATGATATGAGGGGGAATAATAATATAGCAGAGGGGAGAAAAGAAAGGTAGAGAGACTGCAGTCTTTACCACCTACTATAAACACTAAAGGAAAATATGGAGATCTGAATGGAAATTAAACAATGGAAGGAAAGCATGAGGTAGGCCTTAGGATAACAAAGAGAACAGGGTTCATGAACTGTGTTAATGGAATTGAATTCAACTATTTTCCTGCAACCAGTATATCACTGGAAGAAATTGTTACTACATTTTTTTGGCTCACAATTCTGCATAGTTTATAACAGCATATATCCAGCATTACAACCATAAGGGAAGGGAAGGGACATGTCTGTATGAATAAATTGAAGAAATCAAGTGACCACTGAATGAATGAAGAACAGCAACAACAATAATGGGAATGCTAAACATCAGTAGTTTGTGTTCCAATGGAGCCACTATACAGTATAAGAGTAGATAATCTATGGCTGTTTCATGCCTACTGTTACATAACAGAAAATAAGTTTATGAGGGAGATATTCGGTTGGTATATATACGACCATAAGTGATATGTTACTAATAGGCAAACTTGACCAAATCAGTTTTCCTACTGGCTTTCTCAAAGGTATCAGAACTTTTAAAGTTGCACATACAAAAAGACAAGATTGAGATCTTTATCTACCTGACTCTGCTTCACCTTTATGCCAACAAACTAATACAAAAGTTCAAGCAGATAGGTAACACTTTACACTTTTGTAAGGCATGCTTCACATCTCTCTGCCTCATCTCTCTTGCACCATCCCTCCCAACTCCACTTCAAACCCTGGGAAAAACCTCACTAAAGAGATTTGCCGCCTAAGGGACCATTTCGTTGCATTGTGTTTTCTAGCTAGACCTGAACAGACTGAAATCAATGCAGCTCCTTCCTTCTGCCCCCCTCTCTTGTGTCTATTTTTTGTTCTTAGTTTGTGCCCTCTGCCTTAAACAAGTCCAGTTTAGTTACATCCCCATAGCAATGAAGTGTCCAGCAGCTTCTGTTTCTTGTAAAAACACAAGGTCTTTTTCATAGGTTTCAAGTGCTTCATCAATTCAAAATGCTCAGAGTAGGGAGGGGCGCAGTTTGCAGAATCAGAATGCAGCTGTTTTAGGGATTTCTAATGCACTCATCACCATGGTATCTGAGTGCTTTTGTATTAATATAATACATGACACCAGGCATCCATTGTGGTACAACACTGGAGATCAGATTTACTAGAAAATTACTTGCAAAGTTACAAGAAAACAAATGTGCAACCCTGTGTATGTGTGTACTGATAGCTAGCAGTGAAGTTCAGGGGATACTTATCATGAAGTAAGCACCATTGAACTCAACTAGACTTACTTCTGAGTAAATCTGATTAAGGATTCTACTGTAGGGCTACTATTTGGGATTTTGTGTAAAATCATCAGTTACAATGGAATGGATCTTAAATTTGACTAATAGCTTGATATCACAAACATTTAAATTCACAAATGTAATATTCAAGCTTAAGAGCATTTTACAGTGAATATACAAGTCTGCTTAACCTGTGTTCAAGTGCTTTGTTCTGTATCACTTTTCTTTCTCTGCTAAATGAGTATAGTATTGTAATTTGAAGGAATTGTGAGTTTGCAAAATTCCTGTTCCTCAGTTCCTGGAAAGGAAGGAAGCAATCCCATCAACTTGATCCTGTTGATGTGGTGTTAATGCAAAAGCACATCTAATTTGTTAAAGGAGTTACCCCATCACCACCTATATATATAAACTTATTTTGTAATATTTTATTGAAATTTTAAAGATACATATTTAAAAGTTAGAAATAGAAAAGAAAGTTTGAAATACAAAATATAAAGAAAAGGAAAAGAGAAAGTAAAGTAAAGTAAAAGAAGAAAAGGTATGAAAAATAGATAACTTCCAATCTATCTCTGGTCTTAATAAGGCTATCATAAGTGCTAGTTTTTAATACATTAAATAAGAATAATTCTTTGTCTAATATATCCCGTTACATTTATAATCTAATCTTCAAATCCCCATGTAAGCTTCACCCCACCTGCATTTTGCAAATAGTCCATCAATGGTTTCCATTCTTTAAGGTAGTAATTGTCTGAGTTTTCTTTTAATAAGCAAGTCAGTTTGTCATTTTCTGCCATGTCCATCAGTTTTAACAACCATTCTCGTCTTGTTGGTAGTGTCTGGGTTTTCCCAAATTGTGCGTAAAGAAGTCTTGCTGTGGTAATCATGTACTGAGTAATTCTAATAAGATGTTTACCTATTTGAAAGTCCATTATCCCCAACAGGAATAATTCTGGTTTAAATGGAATCTGTATTTGTAATATGCTCTGCATCAACATTTGTAATTGAATCCAACATTTCTTTACAATTTTGCATGTCCACCACATATGGTAGAATGACCCCTCTTGTTGATTACATTTCCAACAAACGTTGGAAATTGTCCCATACATCTTTGATAGTCTTTGGGGTGTCATATACCATCGATACATCATTTTATCGACATTTTCTTTCAAGGTATAACATAGGATAAATTTTAATCCTTTAGACCACATATTTCCCCATTGCTGCGTATGTATATTATGACCAATATTTTTTGCCCATTTAATCATGCATTCTTTAACTTGTTCTTCAACCATTTCTTCTCTCAACAATAATTTGTACATTTTTGCTATTAAATGTTCATGTTTCACATAATTGGATTTCAGATTCCTATTTATTCTGTTCAAATCCAAATTCCTTTTTACCAATGTTAATTTTTTCTTTATATTGCATATAGGAAAGCCATTGAAAAGTATATCCTTCTAAAACCAATTGTTCTTTTGATTTAATTTTGTATTCTCCTTGTTCTTTTTCTAATAAATCTTGGTATCTCATCCATTTATCTTTATCTCTTGTTTCAGTTCTATAGAAAGCTTCTTGTGTAGAGGTCCACATTGGCATCTTAGGGCATAAAAGTGGTCTACATTTAGTCCAAACTTTTAATAAAGATCTTCTAATAAAGTGATTTTTAAAATCCACATTAACTTTATCATATCACAGATATCCATGCCATCCAAATCTCAATTCGTGGCCTTCTAAATTTAATAATCTTTCATTTCTCAAGGTTATCCATTCTTTAAGCCATATTAAACAGCAAGCTACATAGTACAATTTCAAGTCCGGAAGATCCAAGCCACCTCTTTCACATCTTATAAAACTTTATATTTTATTCTTGGTTTTTTCCCTTGCCATATAAACTTGGAATGCCACATTGCCATTGTTTAAAAGGTGCTTCTGAAGTCAATATTGGAATTGTCTGTATATAAACTTATTTTGGAATGACTAGATTAATTAGGCTGCCCTGGTTATAATTTCATATCCTTCCATTTATAAATTACATAAATGTGTTTATTATTGTTTATGCAACTATTAATGAAAAAGCAGGAAGGGAGGAAGATAAGACAGATATCATTATCCCTGCATTCATTCAGAAATGGTATGGTATTGGAGCTATGGTAGTTTCTTTCTTTTTTTTAATAATATTTTTATTAGAATTTTACATAGTTAAAAGCTAATACAGAATTAGAAATGATGTACAAACAAAAAAGAAAAGAACAAGAGAAAGAAAAAAAAAATATAAGAAGTGACTCCCCCTCCTTCCAAACAAGTGTAAGCATTTACAGTAACTTAACACCTTCTCTAATACTACAGAAATAAAAAAAAACTCTTCTTCCCATTTCTCATCACTAAACAATAAACAAATTATAGAAAGATTCATCAGCCTTACTCAGCAAAAGCATTAAGTGTACCAGTAGTAGTAACCTATATGTTTTAAGCTTAGACAAATAAAGCTATTTTGCATTTTGACTTACAACTTTCTCTAATAAGTAAGACATAAAAGATTTATCCCCAAAGGTATAAAGAATATCAATAATAGTGACATACATATTTTAAACTAGATCCAATAGGTCCCTTTTACAATCTAACCCATAACTTTCTCTAACAAGTAGGAGGTAAAAAATTTGTCCCCATATGAAAAAGTCTTTACATCGTCTTACAGTACTGGTTAAAAAAAAAAAGATTTCAATAACAACCCAAAATCAAAATTTATACAATTTAACCCTAGTCAAATAAGTCCACTTTGAACTCCTTTTTCTTCTTAAGAGGCTTAATCTTCAGTCACTTCTTCAAATAAAGTTCCACATAGTGATTTCTTATCATTTTCTCCCTGTCTGTTTTCAGAAACAACTTCAGAGATTTAGTACTTCCCTTCTATGGATCCAAAGTAAGATACTCTCCAAGTCACTCTTCTGATTTATAATCAGGATATCCCTTTTAATTGCCAAAACATCAGCCAGCATAATTATATATCCGTTACAACTTCTTTCTCCATGTCACTCTTGTCAAATATTTTTAAGTCCAAATCCACAACATATTTTTCCATATCTTCCATATCTCTTTTATGGTCTGGCAATTCTTACAGTCCATTTTAAAATCCCTATTCAAATCATCCTCAGCTTCTGTTTTATCCAATAGAATCTTTTCTTCTATAACCTCTGTTAGATCCAATTTTAAAAATAAGTCCTGAATACATGTTCCAAAACAGATTTATATTCTTCTATAGTAAAACAATGTTCCTCCCTTATGTTAGGAAGTATTTTTTCCTTTAATTGCTCTCTGGTTTCCTCTAGTTAACCTTCAATGCCTAGTCTTATCTTTTGGTTACTTTCAGAACCAAAACTTTCCCACAATAAGTTTTCTTACACCTAATTCCAAAATCATCTGCTGTATTTTCATAAAATTTAAAACAGTCCATAGAAAACTATTCTTTCAAATGTATCTGGTCCCTTAACTGTCCACAGCCAATATTCTTAACTCCCTATCACTGTTTTCCAAAGGTTAACATTTTTCTTTTTAATCTTTAAACTTACTTAAATCTTCTTTCTCCTAGGATAGAAGGAAATTCTCCCAGTGTACAGCAACTTGCCTTTCAGAAGGTTTTTAATTCCCAAGTAAACCGCTAATACTGTAAGTAACATTCCAATGGCTGGTGTGGGTCTTCCGGGCTGTGTGGCCGTGTTCTGGAAGTTTTGTTTCCTAACGTTTCGCCAGCACCTGTGACCGGCATCTTCAGAGTGCAGGAGCAGTTCTCCAGGGACACAGAGAGAACTGCTCCTGTCTGTGCTCCTGCACTCTGAAGATGCCGGTCATAGGTGCTGGCGAAACGTTAGGAAACAAAACTTCCAGAACATGGCCACACAGCCTGGAAGACCCACACCAGCCATCGTATGCCGGCCGTGAAAGCCTTCGACAATACATTAACATTCCGATGTTAATTAAAAGAGGAAGTGAACACAAATCTAGTGTCTCTGGAGGTTCTGAACCTTAGCTTGAACTCAATATTTCCTGCAACTCCCAGAGCACTCAATGCATTGGAGATTGCTAAATTGCGATCTCTTCACAGGAAGCCTCTATAAGGAGTACTTGTGAGTGATCCAGTCATCTCCTTTGTCTGGAGTTGGTTCCAAAGAACTGGATATTTCTACAGCTCCTCTTAACTGCCGCAGTTGTCATCTCCGCAAAAAACAGAGCCATCTTCAATCCGCCATTACTCCCTCGGAAGTCCGGAGCTATGGTAGTTTCCGAAGCCATGTACAACTAACTACATTATATTAATTCCTTCCTTTTCTAGGTGCACACAGACCAAAGATTTTCTATAATCAATGCAGGTATATATGATGCAGATCAGAATCAGCTTCCTGTTTTGAAAAATAGCTTGTGCAAACAAGGCAGCATTAAAACTGATGGTACAGTTTTGATTTATATTTTCTGGTTTCCCTTATTTCTAGCTTACCACATACACTACAAATATTTTTAAAAGCACAAATAATAAAATACCCCACTTATAAGCTAATTGCATAATAAGTACTACAGTTCTTAGGTTTAACCAAATCACTAAAAGCCCTCCCAGATTTCTGGATTTGATGAGTTTCCATGAGAATAATTTTCTAAAACTGTCAGAAAGATTTGTGCATACTATCATCTCTCTTAAGAGTGAAAAGATAGATATCAAAGTGCAGTAGTCTTTGCTCATCTGTAAAGATAGGGAAAAGTATAAGGAAAGAATCCCAAGCTGATAAAAGCAAATAGGAAGTAACATTACATCACATTACACTATTTACCCACCTAGCCCAGTACTGTCTTAATCTGATTAGAAGAAATTCTCCCAGGTCTTTCCCACTACCTGTTACATGGAAATGACAGTACCTAAGTTTGAGGCCTGCTGTGTATAAAATAGTTGTTCTGTCCCTGAATTACAATCATTCCTTTATATTTTCAGCAGGCTTGATGTAGAGTGCAGTAGCTTCTGTTAATAATGAGCTACCCAATGGATATTAAGAAATTACTTTAGCTCAGGAATGTGCTTTATATGCCAAAGGCCCTGGGTTCAGTCTCTAAAGCTACAGTGCAACCAATACAGGCAGCCCCACAAATGGTTTCTTCTCATAGCCTACCTTTAGTGCTAATGTTTTATTTCATCCCAGTTATCTACAGCCAAAATTATGCTATTGTGCAAACATGAGTTGTTCAGTAAATACAAATGATATATCTTCTTGGTGGAATTAAGCAAGTTATTGTCGTCAGGGAGGGTGAGATGGCTAATATTATTCATTAGATTTTGTTCTATATTTCTTATCACTGGGAGAGAAGAAAAAAGTTTGGATTTTTTGCTTCAGTGTCAAAATAGATTGGACTTGATTTGGCATCAGGCCAAAAAAGGGAAATAAAAATATTGAAAGCTAACAAAGTTAAGTAAAGGTAAATGTGGATGGAAGAACTTTTAAAACTCCAGCAAACAATATTGCAATCAAATATAAATCCTCACTATGTGGGAGGTAGAAAGGGATAACGATGATCAGAATATTCATATAGTTCAAATCCTATTCTGAGCAGCCAGGTTCTCTGTATTCCCAAAGGTAATAGTTGTAATATTCTATAATAGCTATAATAGTCCATTGTGTATGGTCTACTGATTTTTACAAGAATCCCCAAAGATACCTATTTTAAGACTTTTCTTTAAAACCTCCTGTGATGAAATGTTCAGAGTGTCCCCAGGCAATTATTTGATCCTTTTTTCACCTGTTTTCTTGATGTTAACTTTCACTTTTATTTAACACCAAGCTTTAAAATACTGGAAGGCTGCATTTTTTCTAAAGGAAATGCATTCTGCCTTTTTTATATGACAGTTACTCCCTTTTATCGGCTTTATTGTTATACTTTGAATGCTGATTTGTTAGAGATAGAAGCAAAGTTTAAAAAATAAGGTTGGGGCCGGTTTGTTGGGCCTACTGACCTTTTCCCACCCAGCAATTTCTTCTGTCCCAGTGCAGAATGACAATAGAGTCCCTCGGACCGAACCACTAGAATTAACTGTTGACACCACAGCAGATTTAGAGCCATTTTCCCAGTCCCCCAAAGCACCTTGCAGCAGAACCAGGCATAACTTCCCCACTCACTCCCTTTTCTGTTGTTGTTGTTGCAGTGGCTGTTACTGTTTGTTTCCATTCGGTCCCTTTTATTCTCTGTTTCTTTCCCCCATTCTTGACTCTGACAGGGGCTCCCTTTTGTGCACAACAAGCCCTTCTGATCTCCATGAAAGGCTAGCCCATGTCATTCTTCCAGATCATCATTGTATGACATGTTTTTATATCAGCCTGACAAAGGAGCTATTTGATCAGGGGGTATGGTGTGTGATTGTAAGAAATTCAGCTTGCTGGTGGTAACTATTGTTCCCCAAAGCGGCTCCCTGACCCCATTCTATTCAAGGGAAAACTCCCTTGGAGTGGCCCCTATTCATTGAGAAACACCAGTCCACAGTCTCACTCTGGGAGCATGTTCAATTCAGATGCATGTCACTGATATTGCCCATTGGCCAGCATTTAACCCTTTTGCTGGCATTAGATTTCCAGGACAACAACTGTTATCATAGCGATGGTCTCAAGGGGTTAGCAAAGCATTCCAGCTCACTTTGGCTCACTTTATCTTGAAGAAATTGAGCCTCCCTTTCAAAAGTCAGGTTGGAAGATCATTTGCCTGCTGCTTTCCATCCTGCCAGGCTGAGTTTCATGCTCCCACCATAATAGCTGAAGGCATTTCATGATGAATCAGCAAATGGCCCAAGAATAAGCACTGGACTAAAAAGTGATTTTAAAAATCAGTTTGTATTTCATAAAAAGAAACTCAAATATCCTGTAGAAAATGCTATTCATGTTTAAACACAGTTATCCTGATCCAGCAATCAGTAGGAAAAAGCACTCTGATCCTGGCACAAACTTTCCCACCCAAAAGCCATTCATTTCAGTTGAGGGGACAATTAATCAAATATGTTTCTCGCATTCATAGAGCTGCTCCTAACCAGTGAGGACTGTAAGGATGCAAGCACTGTATGGAGTATGGCCCACAATAGATCTCCAGATTAAAGTAAATTGAATGTCTTCCAAATATTTATTTATGCTTTTTAGACAGTAATCAAATGTATCTTCACAATATAATTTGTATGAAGACAATCCAATACTAATTTTGAATAGATAAAATATAAAAATTAAGATTTATTTATTTATATTTCAAATTTGTCACCACCCATCTCACTACAGAGCAACTCATAAGATACATAAGTACACTAACAAACAGGCAGGTAACAGTCCTATCTGTAGTGTTTTGATATTGGCTAATTATAGACTATTTAATTAATGGGCTTTTCTGTTTTCCTTGTTGCAGGACTACCTGACACAGTCACAACATAACTTATTCTTCAAAGGTAGCTGAGCAAGGGCCAAAAGCGATAGCTCCTCTCCCAAGGAACACAACTGATTCCACTTCCACTTTGGCTTATGAAGAATAGTGGCTGTACTTTACAGGGTCTAATACATGGGTCTTGGTGAAGAACAGTCTTTTTCTATTTATTGTTTAAAATGCCTGCAGCATTCGTTTCACACTCCTAGAACTTCTTATAATATCAAAAACATAAGATTGCCGTAGTAGAATTGCAATTTGAGTTCTTTTTTAATAATATGAAATTAGTTTACAAACATTTTGACTACCAACATTCTTTAGTAAGAAATCAGACAAGATATAGTACAAACAAATGGGAAAAATAATAAAATCATTAAGTATTAGCAAAGAGTAATATCTGTATTTTAAATATGTGGCATTTATTCCATATACTGTATTCAATTATTTCTCTAATCAAGTATTTTGTAAATAATAGAGTATGTGCTTCAATTCCAAGGACCAAGCTATTATGACAAACAACCCTAACTATTTTTCAGATAAAGAATATCAGCAAATTGCTGTTAATACAAAAAAACTTCTTTTGTTTTTCAGAACATTTTTCAAAGTTCATAGAAAAAGAACTGCAAGTTGAAATATAGCTTTTGTTTTAATAATAATCTGTTTTATAGTACAGCATTTTTATACCTTAAACATCTAAGTATAAAAACTTATTGTCTGTCTGAGAACTTTCTAACAGGTTTATTCCCAGAGATGCTACCAAAAAATATGATGTCCTTTTTTTGCCAGATCTACATGATATTTATCTCAGTTTACTATGGACAACCTAAAATGCTGTTTGAAACATCTACATTCTGATACTTGCCTCGTAGATTGTTTCCACCTTGACATCTACTGGGTCAAGCTGAGGAGTAATATTTGTGATCGTGTGAAGGGCCAAATATTGGAACTGGTAGAGGAAACTTACCCAGAATACCTGCACACCAGACATTCCATGGGATCAAATGACAATGTCAGTGGGGCTTATGTATCCACTGAAGATCTCTTGAGTCTGTAGTATTATTCCCAGCACTTCCTCTGAATGCTCAGTTTACAGCTGATTTTGGATCCAGTGTTGCTCTTGCAAAGTCAGATAGCAGCACTGGCCAGAAATGTCTTTGATTTAATCTGGTGCATCAGCTACATCCATTCTTGGGGTAGAAGGTTTGGCCACCTCTCATTTAGATGATTATATTGCATTTTATGGCTGCTTTCACACAACATGCTACACTAGGCTAAAATAGTGGTGGATAGTGTGTATTTCAGCATGTTGTAATAAAAAACCAGCCGTTGTCTTAGTATGTTGTATAAGCCAGGTTAACTTATTTAGTCATACATAGTTTATTTGCATATTGTGTTTTGTTAGTATTTTGTGTGATCCCATCTTATGTGGAATTTCTCTTGAAGAGTATTCAGTAAATACGTTTATTGCAAAATGCAATGGCAGGACTTTAGTCAGGAGTGATATTCTATAAATCATAGTATACTGTCTTGGGCAACTTTCACTAGCTTTTTTGTTCATTGCTAGGTACAGTTCAGTCTGTGAACTGTTAGCCAGGAGATACAAGAAACAGTTTTCCATACAAATCTGCATATAATTCAGCAATCATAATCTGAGGCCCCATTACATGTTTTACTACCTAGAGAGGCTATGTGGTAGGCCTTTGAGGCAAGTACTTTTCAGAGGTAGCTCTACGTACTATCAAGGGTCACTTTCCTAAGCATCGTGAAATCAACTGCTTGCTTTGCTTTCTGTTCCATTGGGCTTTACGAGTGTATGATAGTAAATAATTGATTTTTATTCTAAAATTCCACAATGAACCACAATTTTATTAATTTAGTTAATTAGTTAATAGATTTCTAAGGCTGTCCACTTGGCAAATGACTGGATGGCTTCCAGCGGTAAAAACAGTAAAAACCAAACATTGCATTAAAAGCTGATCATGCTGAGGAAGAAAATCAATTCCAAACAGTATACATACCTAAAGATTAGCAAGCCATATCCCATTCTAACTCAGTGCCTGCAGGAACAACCAGGTCTTAAGTATCTTTTTAAAACCAGCAAGGTTAGAGCTATATGGATCTCAGCAGGATACAGAAGGCATACCTCCTGGGTTCCATATGGTGGCATTATTTAATTGATGGGACATGAGGTGTGCTGGCCTTGTCTGATTTTCTAGGGCAGGCAGAAACAAAAGCAGGGGAGGTATCCAGGCCCTTGCTATTATAGGTGATCACCAACACCTTGAATTGCACTGGAAACCAAATGGTAACCATGTAGCTTGCAAAGTATCAGTGTTACTTGAGTGTGCTTGGGTTACTCATACCACTGCATTCTAGAGCAGCTGTAGTTTTTAATGGTCTTCAAGGGCAACTAATGTAACATGCATTGCAGTAATCCAGCCAAAATTGGAAGGTACTACAAATTAGTGGGTATTTGGCATTTTTTAAAATCCAGGACATAGAGAATATACTTTTTTCACATCAAAATTGTTTTAAATTAATTTTTTTTCCTTTACCTTTTCTGCTTCAAGTTATGGACTCTTCAGTAGATCCCATTATAATCTCAGACCGCATCTGAGTACTCTAATCCAGAAATATAAAAATTATAAATCAGTCAATTCCAGATGGCACTGACTCTTTTAAGAAACTCTTATTTTTCAGTATATCAAGAAAGAAATTTGTTCTTTTTTTCAAATACTAATATGTTAATTCTCTGGGAAGTGTTTGTGGGATCCATTCTGGGACCTATTTTGCGTGTGCAAAAAAAAGAGATTCAGAGATTCTAATTTTATATAGCTGGAAAAGATGGCTAAAGATTCAGTTGTGTTACATGCCAAAACACCACAGTCAGCCCTTTGGGGTAGACAAGATCAGGAAACAGAACCCATTAGAAGACTGGAACTATACTTCATTGAGATAGAACATAACAGAATCTTTCAAGTCAGATTGTGCTTTACCTCCCCTTCATCTTATATCCCAGTGAATCAGAGAGGTTCCCTAAGTCTTTTCTGAATATTATCTTGCTTCAGTCAAGATGATCTCCCTACTTTCTACACAGATGAATCATATCAAGCATTTTTAGCAGCAAAGCTTAAATTGGGGCCATTCGTCTCAGAAGAATGTGAATATTCTTTGAATACTTTCACTACTGAGTATCAGGAGAGAGAGAGCTGGAAAATTACTAGCTTATCATTTGAAATGGCAAAAGCAACACAATTTTATATCTAAAATTCAGGCTGCTGATGGACAGTTATTAACTGACACAGAATTTAGTAATTTTCAGTTTTATGATTGTTCTACTCAGTTATATAAATCAGGGACTTTTATAACTGGACAGCAAATTGCAGAGACAATTCAATCTATGAACTTTGGGAAACCCCTTGGCTAGATGGACTTCCAGCTGAATGGTACAGAACTTTTATAGACCTATTGGCACCTATATTGTTAGAGGTCTATAATCAATCATTTAATCTCTTATTTCCTCTATCCTTTTATGAGGCTTATATTACAGTAATATTAAAGCCTGAGAAAGACCCTACTGGATGTGTAAATTATAGACCAATATCTTTGCTCAACATGGATACTAAAATATTAACCGTAACACTAGGCAAGAGGCTACAGAAAATAATACCATCTATAATCCACCCATCTTAGTCTGGGTTTATAAAAAATAGACAAGCATCTGGTAATATCTGCCTGATGACTGATATTTTGGATATCAAAGCAGATAAAATTAGAATCAGCTGTTCTAATTTCATTATACGTTGAAAAATATCTTTGATATGATTCAGGTCAAACTTATGAAATGCATTCTAAGAAGATACAGGTTTCTACCATCTTTTTTTCACTGGATTTCAGTGTGGTATCTTCACCCAATGGCTAGAGTTATTTATTTGCTTGCTTGTTTGTTTAACGTATTTCTATGCTACTGCAATCAAAATGACTCTCAATGAATGTATCAAGTGTTATTGTGACACCTAGCAAAGTGCCTTTTGTCTCCTTTAATCTTCAGTTTGGATCATGAACCATTGGCTTCTTCTGTTAAGATAGTCTTAAGATATTAAGAGTGTACTAGTACTTGACATTGAATATAAATTATTCTTGTATGCTGATAATATGGTTATTCTGGATAATTATACAGTCTCATTACCAAAGCTTATTAAAATAGTACAATATGGTTTATTCTTATATCAGAGTTTCTGATACAGTGGCTATACCACTGTTTCTTATAAACCATATAAAAATGGTTATACCATTAAGCAGAAAAAGTCTAATTTGATGCCTTTGGGAATCTACTATATCTATAGATTACTGGAAAGATTAGACTTTACAATTTGTACAGACAGTATAAAATACTTAGGTTTATTTTTTTAAAATATATCACAGTATTTGAATTAAATATGTCTGAATGTATAGATGCAATTTAAGTAGATGTAGCTTGATAGTTAAAACTTCCATTAAGTTTCTGGGGCAATATTAATGTTTTAAAATAGATATTACCTCAAGATTAATGTATATTTTAAGATGGAATCTAATGTTAATCACCATTAAATGCTTTACACAGATAGGTAGGTTAATGAGAAAAAAATTATGGCAAGCTAAAACCCCTCAAATATCTTTGTCCAAAATGAAGAACTTATGATGGTGGGGGCTTTAACCTATCAAATTTTCAACTATATCGCTGGGCCTACTTGGACACTCAGTGTGTAACACCTCTGAAATGTTGTTAAGATTTAGGGTCCAGTATGTTAAACAAGAATCCTTGTTAATAGCCTTGAAAGCTGCTAGTCACCCTTGGTCATTAATAGGTCAGCTGTCACATTTTGGTCCCAAATCACATGAGAAATTGGTGTGGAATAATCCAAATTTGAAAATAGCTGGAAAGTTGTTTTATTGGACTGATTAGGAATAAAGATATCAATCCAAACTTTCTCACTCCCACCATAATCTACAATAATACAAAACTTAGTGGCAGTTGTACAGTATTGGTAAAATACAGCTAAAAATATAACATTAACTTGGAAGAGCTTTGAATTATTGCTGAAGAGGGGTGAGGGTTTGTCCATATAGTCACCAGGAATCAGACCCAACTTAATAATGCCTAACTATAAGGAACATTAGGAAATTCAGAACTAGAGGGAAGTTCCACGCTGTTTGGTTTCTCATAGTCTTAATTTCTGTCTTATAAACAGAGTACTGAGATGAGACACTGTGATGCTGTCTGGAGGAAATACCTAAAACAAAGGGTACTTGATCTGCATATGTTTCATTATTACTTTGACCTTGTTCTTTGTTCCATATCCACATTACAGGTGTATTATTTTTTGATCCATTAATTATTAAACTTGATAGTTTCTTGGGGACTTCTGAGGAGTTATGGCAGTTTGGGTTATTTTAAGACACCTGCATGAACTATCAATAGATTGGCTTCCTGCTCAACTCATATTTCACACTGTCAGTATTACCTCTTTGTATCCTTCTCCCTTGCATCCATCCTACTTTTAGTGCACAAAATTAGACTTTTACAGATGTCTTCTACTCATGGTCTATCTCTATTTCTCTTGCCTTTGCTTCCCAAGTTGCAAACTTCAGTGCAGAAAACAATATATTTGTTAATGATGTAGTGCTCCCTCTGCTGGCAAAAAACATAAACTATGGCCATGGTTGGCTTGGTTTCTTGCTTTTTCTAGCAGATTAACCACTGGCTAGTGTTTCTCTTCCCCGAGCATTCACCTCTACCCTCCTAGCTGTATAAGGAAAGTACCACCTGATGTATCTTTACCATTTGGTATCTGAAATTCTCACAAGATAGGAATGGTGTTTAATTAGGGGGTGCATTCATATGGAAAGCAGGGAGCATAGGGGAAAAAACCAAAACTAATAGTGGACAAAACCAAAACATAAAAGTACATGTATGTTTTGTGTGCAGTAGGTACAAAATGAAATGGCAACTTCAGTGTATCTAGACAGTCTTTTTAACCCATGTGCACTGTGCAGAAGGCGAGACAATCAGTGATCCCCACATTTATCATGAAACAACAGTAACAGAATATAGGATTTATGGATACTTAGTGCACTGAAAATTCTAGGATTGTAGGCTAGACTGGGAAGTATAAAAAAAAACATCTTGGAAGATGGCAATGGTAAACTATTTCTATACTGTGGCTCAGATATCTTAGATTTCCTGAGAATATAAAAACAAAGGCTTTTTTTTTGGTCTCAATTTCCTTTTTCAGGAAGGGATCATGTTAGATTCAGGGCTATTCTCCATTTGAGCTAATAGGATGAGGAAGGAGTCACAGTAGAGAGTGGTGGCTCTTATTTTTGCCAGATTTTACAGCTGACCCACTATTTGCACAGAAAGTAGTCCTCATTCACTCCAATGAGACCTTTTTCCCCTTTGCACAAATAGCTCCCCAGTCTAGTTTGGGACTCTAGTGAGGGGTTTAAAGACTCTCCACTATGCCCCAGTCTTGATCCATTTCTCTTTCTCTCTGTTATATACAAATATCTGTTAGCTGTATGAGAAAGAACAATTTTCTACTTAAGGACACTATGAATAGCATCATGATAATTTTGTGCAAGACCTTAAGTAATGCGCAAATAAAATACCTGAGCTTTTTTCGGTGGCATAATGAGGAGGAAGAGGAAGAAAATCACAGGACCATGTATAGGAATTTTAACCTGGAATCTCATGATCCCTGTAAGAAATTCCCAGAAATGTCCATCTTAAACTGGAGAAAGACTTCCAAACTTGGTGGGGGAAACTTAGTGTTGGAAACACTTCACGTGTTCCATCCCACCAACTTTCAAAGCTGGTTCTTTCTGACTTCAGGGAAAAGAGTGAAGAAAAGGAAAAGAAAAGAAGGCAGGTCAGACATTGGCCAAGGAGCACAGCAGGAAGCATGAGTTTTCTAGAGCCAAAGCTCACTCTCAAATACCTCCAAGCCTTTAAACAAGATCAGGAAGAGTCTCAGGAACAAGAGAAATCTCTGGGAGGGGACATAGGTTGCTTTACTCCTTGAGCTATTTACCATTTACCAAAAGGGTAAAATTTTGTATAACTTTGGACAGTAATTGGAGGTACATTTGATGAAATGGAGAAGAAAATGTTCATACATCACATATTGACCAGAAGGCTAGAATTCACCTTTAAAATACCTACATTTTTATCAAGAAGGAAATTCTTTTCCATTTTAGGGAAATAACTTTCGATCATGCACCTCTTCTCCATCCATACTGCACTCTGAAATGGTGAACTCCAGAAAGCCTTTCCCAACTTAGAATCCTTGAATGATGCTCTAGTGCTCTTTTTATATAGTTCAACTTTTTAACTAGATTAATGTGGATATTTATATTTTTAACTGTTTTGGGGTTTTATTTTAATTGTGAGCCACCCAGAGTCACCCTCTGGGGGAGATGGGCGGCATACTGTATAAATAAATGAATAAATAGTGCAACTCCCATTATCCCGAATTCTTGACACTGATGCCTGTAATCAAATAACCTTATCTGCATATCCTAGGCCTGGAAAAATTAGACTGGAAAAGATTTATCAAGTCAGTAAGAACTAGCTATCAGCAAAAGTTTCTCATCTTTCCAATAATAAACTTATATATCATTCTGGAATTGTTTAAATTTCCATAACAAAATCCATATGCATTTTGTTTACATATGTCCTAATGTGCTTTTTATAAGCACAGTTTTGTGTAAAATATACATGTTTGTATGCCTAATGCATGCACTTTGCAAGTGATTTTTGCTAGTATATTTTTGTGTGCGTTTTCCCCTTTGAATCGTGTATTTATTGTAAATTTTGGGAAAATGGCAATTCTGATATATAAATGCATAACAGCTCACATATTTATTTATTTTATTTATTTCAAGATTTATAAGGCCGCCCAACTCAGTGTGACTCTGAACAGCGTACACCATAAACACACAATAAAAATATTGTGTATTTTATATACATTATAAAAAAAACCAAATTGGGTAAATTTGCATTAAAATGTATTCCAAACACGTTTCTCCCCCATCACTAATAGGAAGTAGCTCTCTGACTTTTCATTTTACTAAGATGAAAACTAAGATAAAGTGAAACAGTTTGCATGACTGGGATCACCATGTGAGCTAAAGAACAAACCCTAAAAAGCTAAGCTGTAGCGATCAGAACTTTTCTTCCTCTGTGCCTTCCATAGATCATAGCAGTTGTGAAAGCTAATTCCAAACTCTGGGAGACATTGACTAGGTTGACACAAACCATATTAGGTTGTAATATAATGTGTTTGAGCTTAGTACAGGGATGGGGAACCATTCAACATTTATATGGGGTAGGAGGGTGAAGGCTCCAGTCACTTCATGAATCGTAACAGGCAAGGACAGGCTTACACATGTAGCAGAACTAAGATTGGCCATGTATATTGATTGCTATAAAAAATAAATATTTCTTTTTTTGTGATGGGAACGCTGGGAGTGAAAAAACCACTGTCAGTTCTTGCCAGGTATGCTAATCAATGTTGGTAATAGAGTCTGAAAGGCCCCTGACTTAGCATGATATGCAAACCTTTCTGTTGTGGTTTGGGAGCCATGATTTCTTCCTTTCTTGGGATGAATTGCAATTTAGAGCGTCACACTAAGCCCCCCGCCCCAAATGGCTTAGTATCACATGTGCATCAGATCACCATACCAAACCCTGTTTCTATACTCTTGATAATCATTAATATTCTATTTTCCAAATAAAAGAGTTCAGAGTTCTGGAAGTTCATAAATGCCTTTAAGTAAAAAAAAAACTAATGGACAATACTATAACCTGTTCCACAGTCTAAATGTCAAAAAAGTATGGTGAAATAAATGTGAGAAAGTCAAATAAACATTGATTGGAAAGGCTGCACTAAAACTGTGTAAGAGTGAAAACTCTTGAGGTCATGCATCACACTAACCCAGGAGCTGGCCATTCATGCCCATCAGCACCACGTCACTCACAACATTCTCATGTGGCATCTCTGAGACCTCAGATTAAGTTCTTTTTTTAAAAAGCTGAAATGTCACAACTTTGTCAAGTTTTGTATGATTTCAGTATTTTTGCTCAAAACCTTTATTTGGCTTGAGGCCTCTTGTGTCAAAATCTCATGAGGCTTGGCAATCCTGAATTATTTTTTTAAAAAAATTAAAGGTGCTGGTGTTACCATAGAAAATCACCAGCCATAGTTGTCTGGTTCAGACATCATGCTAAAACCAGACAAACTACATTATGACTCAGCATGATATGAGAATCCCATTTATACACCTTACAATGCACCCATTGTACTCCTGGATACCCACTGAATAAGGGGCTCACTTCCCATGTAAAGTAGCATTAGACTGCAACCTAAGGTTCTTTGGAATTTTTTTCTCTTGCAGCATAGCATATAAGCTTTTCACCTAACAAGTATTTCAATTAGTTACCAGCTGGAATTGGATGAATGGCAGAACTCATATTGTGCTGCTTATGTTCAGCAACAATACAGAAGAAAGACAATATGTAGTACAGGGTAAGGCAATGTTTTGAGTTCTTGGAGTCATACTTAATATTTCTGGGGTATCCAAGAGCCACAGGGATAATGATGCTAAGTGGGAAAAGTGAAGATGTGTAGGGAAGTTCTCAGGTTTGGAGGAAATTTGGGGATTTTCCACTATGTCAAGCCTATTGCAGAGCTTATGCTGCAGTTTTTGAGTGTTTCTAATCTCAAACTAATCTCATCAGTTTTAGCAGTTATGCCAGAGGTGGGTGCAAAACTGGCTTTGGAACCAGCCTTATGTGGTTTAGAGGTTTCAGGTTGTCCATTCCTGGATAAATAAGAAAGTTGTTAGCTTCTTTTGTTTTTTAAATCCACCTAGCACCTACCCCTCTACAGATTGTCCTTTTTCCTTTAATTGGCAAACTGTTAGATGCCAAAAGACAAGTGAAGTGGACAGTCCTGATTTCTCTGTCATTCTGTAATATTAGTGAGATAATATACATTGTACTAACTTAGAATGTGTGGCTGATTTTGGCTTACTGTGTAGTAAGAACCAAACTAATGTACTTTGTAGACCATGGTTTATAGTTTAGTACAGCAGTGTCCAACTTTAGAGGTGAGTGGGCACATATGGAATTTTGGGAACTTGTTATGGGCATTCTCATGGTGACCATGCCCATCCATGAAACACCCATTTACCACATGAAAACATTGGTGAGGTTGCTCCCTACCCACCCTCTCAATCTGCAGGATTCTCTCTCCCACCTCAGCTATTAACCCACCCCAGCCTAGAAGGCAAGCAGACTTCCTAACAGAACACTAGGCTTCAATCCTCTACCATTTTTTAAATATAAGAATGTCTCAAGGGCCCAGATGCACTCTTGGAAGTAAATATTTGCTTAAGGAAAATTATCTAATTATTAAACATTTAAAAAAATTTTTTTAACTTTTTTCCAAATTAAACCTTTAAAAAACAATTTTAAAAAATGGTGTACAGATGGCCTGGTTGAAGCCAAAGAGGCATCTATGGATACACTAGCAACTCCAGTACCCTGTTAGAGATGCAGAATTTACTGTATTTCACATTTTCACAGCCACTTATGGCTAATTCAACAAACTATGTTTAAGGAAACTATGGCTTACTGAATAAATGGTGAATAAATTCAGTCTTACAGGGTCCCATTGGAGGCATCTGGCTCTCAGTAGCTCAACTTCCAAATTTATCACCTGTAGGAATTCATTAAGTTCCAGGAGACTTTAGCACACTTGTTTATCTTTGAAGTGAATTTTCTATACTTAGTTGTTCCTGTTGTCTTTCCTCTGCTCTGCATGTAGATAACTGACTTTTTTCAAATGTTACTAGAGACCTTCCATCTCCACTTAGCACCAATCAAGAAGGAAGGATTCATTGTCTCTCTTTTTTAAAAACAGGCATTTCTCATTCTCAAAAAAATTTCAGAGGCATTTGAAAATAATATAGGGCTCCCATAAGATATATTTTATGTTATAGGTGCATGATGGATGTGTGTGTACATGTAAAAGTCAAACAATGTGTGCTCTGGGGAGTCTACCTATCTATATTGATATTAAAAAGCTGATTGATTCTTCAGAATTAAAATAAGTTCTCATTTCTATGCACCCTAATCCTACTGTAAGTTTTAAAATAGGAAATATACTTTGCTTTAAATACTTTCTTTAGAAAAAATGTTTATCTCCTTGCCAGAGTTTCTGTACCTTTCACAGACGTCTGACAAGGATAAATTCTACAAATAAAAGTTGAATAAAGCATAATTGGTTGAATTTGTCCTTGTCCTATATTTGTTGAAGACCATCTGTCGGGGAAAAAAAATGTTTTTGCATATAAACAACAAAGAATCTTATGGCATCTTTTAAAAATCAAGAAATTTATTACTACATAATTTTTTGAATTCTACCCATTTATTTTGTTGTTGTTGCAACAACCTACTGCAGATAGGAATTTGAAAGGGTTACACAAGTATGTTCTTTTGAACCGAATTTACAAAAAGTCACCAGAACTCTACCTTAAAACAAATAGAAGCTTGCAACTGTCTCTGGGAGAGAAAACCAAGTTTTTGTCCTCTCAGTAATCCAAAACAGCACCAATCAGCAACGGTTCACAATGACTCTATATGTTCTCAGTAAAATTGATAGTGATCACAACTAAGGACAGATCCACACTTTCTGCTTGACCCATCACTAGTACAGGCTACTCATTGCTTCCTGAGTGCAGGAACAGATGATGTCATACCCCTCCCACACTCAGTCCATCACAAACACAGCCTGCACCTGTGTTCAAAACTGCCGACCCGAGCCACCTTAAGCCCTTCAGGGAGAATGGTCCCCAGCACTTCATTCCATTCTAGCAGTGACCCCAGCTCTGACTGACTCTGCTGCCTGGCACACACTCTCCAGCAGCTAGTCACTGCCCTATGCAGCCATTTTGTGCTGGGGTACTGTGTTTTCTGCTGGTCAGCGGTAGCTGTTTCTTTTATAATCTTGTTATTGATCCAATAATAGCCCATTAAGACAATATCCTCAAACCTAGAAGGCCATGCTCCATTCAACCCTTACATTTCCCAGTGGGCACCTTTTCCATTTCTACACCCAAATTTTCCTGGCCCCTTCCCATAGTACTGCAGAATTTCCCTTCCCTTTTTAATTTTTTTTTAACATCTTAAATGTTGCAAAGTAGGAATGTTGCTGTATACTTTTTATAAAGCTGATTGATCAATTGTCCTTGCTATAAAGTTTACATAGATCTATATAGGAAGTAGCACCAAAAGAACAACCTCTTTCCTGTTGCTTTGAGTATTGTAGCATCAGAACTGTGATGGTACCATAAAAGAAAAAAGAGTCTGCACTGGTGTCAAAGAATATTTGGGGGGAGGGGTGGGAGGTGCTGAAGGCATCCATATGTGCAAATATCTGGGAAAGCAAAGTAAAGGCACAGGTACTAATGAGGAGGGGAGCAGTCCCCAAAAGGAAAGGCAAGCACTGGTAGACCTATCCACACAGGAGCGAAGCAGTAAGGCTTGCCTTCCCTGCACAGAACAGAAGGACCAGAAGCAAGAGAACAATAAGGTCTTGAGGTGACTGTAATCCAGACTTGGCACTAACCCAGGCCTGTTGCCAACCCATTGGAATCCAGATTGGAATTTCACAAGTTGGCTTTAAAAAACAGCTGGGAGCAGCATGGGGGACGACAACATCCTACTGTTTTCAGTATGAAACAAACATGTCTAACCTTTTCTTTTGAGCCTCCAGCACAATGTTCTCCAATGTGAAGTTGTACCTGGGACTCATAATTCCCATCCAGTAGAGACTAGCCTCTAGGATCAGCCTTAAGAACATTACACTTGGCAGGATGAGGATGCTGAGCTGCAAGGATAAAACTCCTGTCCTCTTTACGAGTGTGCATGTGATGTCCCTTAGGAAGGATTTCCCACCACTGTTTGCAGCCTGTCCTTAGATTGTGCTCTTCAATCAGTTTACTTCAGGCCTGCCTTTATTATAATTGTCATATATATGAAACATCCAACCTCAGTTCCTAAGTACCAAAAGGAAAAGAGAGAGACCTTGCCCGGAACTCAGTGTAAATAAGGAAACAAAACTGTTTGGAGGCTTTTCCAAATCTGTGGACATGTATGCAAACATGCCTTCTTCTTTCTCTGGCAGGTACCCTCACCTCAGGCACACAATATGTTTGCTTACTTATATCTTCTCCATGTCCATCTCAGGGATTCTCTGTGTCACCTTGAGATATTTCTTCTGATAAGACCAATGGCTTGCTGAGAGGAATCAACTCCTCTTTATCAAAACTTGCATCTATATAAATTAGATGAGAAAAAGAGTCTCTGCTGAGATACATTCAATTCCTCTTACATGAATGGGCCTGGGGAGTCTCAATAAAATATGAACATAGCTTTTTTTTTTTTTTTTTTTTGCCTGCATAACTGATTCTAGTGTTCAGGCTATAGCTGTTTTCATCCTAACCTTGTCCCCGGCTTTCAAGGGAGAAAGTGATGTTGCATTTCTGTCATAATTTCTGATGCTCCTGTTGATCTTGTAAACTAGAATCAACTTTAAGATTCAACACATATGTCATGGCTAGCAATGTCATTCTCAGTAGCCATCACATGAATAGCTGTGTGGAAACAAAATCTAACCAAGGGTTTAGGGGGTTCTTTTGCACTAAGTGTTTTAGTATGTGTGTGTGTATATATACACATAAACAGAGAGCGAGAGAGAAAGTGTTCTAATTCAACTTGGTGAGACACTTCACCCTAGGGAGACAACATGACTCCTCATTAAGGTGAGGAAGCACCATTGTTTTTCTTGACAAGATTCTTTGTATCAACTTGAGACCTCATTCAGCAGTTGCAGTTGCTGGCAGGAAGAATCAGAAAAGACTTCAATAGATGCACAGCACATGCACAGAAACCTCTTCTGGTAACTAGAACTCCTGGATGAAGTGCCAAAGCAAAGCAACTCAGCTGCTCCATTTAGCTTTTAAAGGTGGGGAGCCATGTTGCTTCACAAAGCAGTTTTTGAAGGATGTTTCACACAAATCGTCATCAAAGCAAAGCACCCTTTTGAAGTTTTGAAGCTATATTCCATGGCAGAAAAAAGTTGCCTTCAGGTTTACAGCAACCATCACAAAATGTTCTGTCTTTCATATGAAAAATTTCTACAATTTGGAAAAGTAGTCTAACATCTATGAGAGAGCTGCAGATCTATTGGCCAAAAATATCAATAGCTTTCAGTTATGGCAGGTGTGAAATCTCATAGGGAATAATTGGTTCACTGTGATTGGTTGGCTGGAATGCTTGACATGGTTAGCAATTGCTGACCTAATGTTCTTTCAATACATTCATGTTAAGCCAATGCATCAGTGTCCTAGTATGTGTTTTGGGCCTTTTGACACCTTGACATGGTACATACTGAGTCTTAGTGTATGTTCTCTAGCCTCTCTGGAATGATGATTTTGTGACCCATCATCACCATGTTATTTTCTGTGTGAATGCTTAAGAGGCCTTGAGGGATACACCTAATCCTTAACAGTTTGTGTCTGCAAGGCCAGCCACTGCTGTGCAGTGCTTTCAAATCCTGCAGATATATGCTTGGTATTATATGTTCTTGCCATTATTTAAGCATGTGATCGCTGAGGGATCTCTGTTGTATAGGCCATCAATTAATCTGTTCTCAGTCAAATGGTGTATGTCTGAGAAAGGTATATCTGACATCACTCTTGACAATGTATCTGTTACAAGCTTAATCTTGCCCTTTATATGTTGAAGCTGAGTGCCATATTTCTAAAATTGCATGTTGTTATTGTGGGCCCGAATCGGCTGCAGGATGAAGGCCTTTTCACTGAAGGTCATGCACCATAATAAACCATATGGGTCCAATGCCAGTTGGTAAATAGATTTTTTGTACTTCCTGGTGGGGTTGAGAGAGAATGATTGGCCCAGTCATTCACACAGCTTCCAGGCCTAAGGGAGGATTAAAACTCCTCACTCTTCTTCCAGCACTGTTACCCACTACACTACACTACACTGGCTTTTCTTTACTTATTTATTTATTTGTTTGTTTTTGGATAGGATTGGTTGCTTGTAATGGTTTGTACTCATACTGAATAGGTATCTGACACAAAATAATATGATGGAGCTTTACCATTGCAAAGAATATTGTGAAGTGCTCCTTTTGCTCTTTGTGTGCAGTTCTGCTCAGCCTTGGGAAGAGCATGGGATGCATGCTTAATGGACCTGTCTTTCTGCAGTAAGCATACCTGCAAACCATCCTTCAAGCCTTCATCTGGACTGTTAGGTTTTCTGTGGGGTCAGAGGACTGTAGAATTTCACAGAATACCATAGCAATAGTTAGTTTCAATTTATCAAGAGCAACTTGGTGTCCAGTACCACATAATGTGATTCCTCAAAAAACAAAAAATCAGTATGGACCTTTTAAATTAGATTATTATACATGTCCTGAGCCAGGTATTAGATGGTGTCTGAATCTCTTTTTGTCTTGACTAGGGAAGCAGTTTAGCAGTTGCTGTCATATATTATCTACACACATATTTGACACTAAAGAAAAGAATAAATAAGATCTATTTTTGCTCACTGAAAATTTAATTTTGTCCTTACTGAAAGCCTTTTTATCATATTCTTGTCACATCCTTCTTTGCTGCATATTGCAATTATCATATCATCAACAATGATATGAACACCTGGAATATCACCAAGGCAATTGTAAAACTTTTATTAAAAGACCTCACCAGCTGACTTGGTACCAAAGAGCAGCCTGTTGAAATGATATTTCCCTTATGGCATGTTAAATGAACATTTTCATATAAAATCATGAATAACTTCTTGCTGGGAGTATTCTTCTGCACACCTTCCACAGTAGAGATTGAGAAGTGTTGTTTGACTGCCTTGTAGAGATTCCTGAGGTCTGTGGTGTTAGGGTTTCAGTAGCAAACACCAAACACTGAGAATCACTGGCTTTATTCTGCACTTGTCCCTTTACACTCCAGAGATAAGATGTGTAAAAAACGAGAAGGTAGGGAAGCAAACCTAACCTGTGAGGAGCCTCATTTCTCAAACACCAAAGTATAAAAAGGGCCAACTTTAAAATATTTCCATCATTTTTCATTTTCACTATGTCATGCTAACATTGGCTTTTCTTCAGTTAGATTCTGGGAGCCTGCCTTCACCTCAGTAGTGCAGGAAATCAAGACAATCAGCTGAGGGTAAAGTAGTTGAAGTGCTGCTCTGCAGGAAACTGCTTTCTAAAGTAAAATTTACCAAGTCTCTGTTGTTTGCACAAGATATTTCCACTTGACCAATGGCTACAGTAGCCAAAGAACTTACAAAAAAACTTGGACATCTCACAGAGGGAAGTGAAAATCAAAGTCCTAAAAATAGAAGAAGATGAAATTATGGTTTCATTCAATCTCACAGCACCCTTTACGTCCGTAGATCTAGAACTAGTGAAAGAATCCATGGCAGCAGTAGCCCACAACACACCTGACCTAGCCAAATACACTAAGATCAAAATACCCAGAATCATAGATCTCATCAACCTCTCCCTCCCTACATACTTTCAGTCTGATGGACAAATATACCAACAAATCAGAGGAACACCCATGGGATCACCACTCTCAAAACTCATAGTAGAGACCATAATGCAATGTCTAAAAACTATACCACTCCTACACATACAACCAAAATATGGATCCGGTATGTAGATGACACAATAAAAAAGGAATAACTAGAAACAACGACATCTTCAAAGGAATAAAATTCACAAGGGAAGAAGAAAACAACACACTATCCTTCCTGGATATCCTGTTCAACAGAGAAAATGATGCCAAATTAGAAAGGCAAGTCTATCAAGAAACAACCCACACTGACCAAGTGCTTTGTTACCAAAGTAACAAGCCAACCTTCCACAAAAAGAGCTGTGTAAGAACATTATTCAGACAAGCACAAATGCACTGCAGCAACCCAGAACACCAGAAAAAGAAACAGACCACCTACATAAATCTTGCAACAAAATGGATACCCACACAACTTTATCAAAAAGTGCCTGATCCACTCAACCCACTACAGCACAACCAACATAAGTTATATAGCCCAAGAAGAAAAAAGGAGTCATCTACAACATACAGTGTAAGGACTGTAACAGCCACTATGTAGGGCAGATAGGCAGAACACTAGCAGAGCGCATCCATAATCAGCTAGCAATTAGAAGACATGATGAAAACTCCTTAATCTCACAACACATGAACAGACGCAACCATAGTTTCAACTGGGAAACTCTGAGCATGCTAGACCAAGTTAAATCCAAAAATGCTAGGGAATTCCTGGAAGCTTGGCGTTCAGACAAATCAGCCAACAATAGACACAGAAATAAACCACATTTACGGACCATTCAAAAGTGAAAATAAAAGCTAAGAAGGAAACAAAAAAGACTAGAACACATCCTCTCCAGCAGCCAACACCTAGATAATCAGGGATTAATACCAGGTAAACAATCAAGCAGAAAACAATACACTAATCAAGGAACTACCAAGGAGAAAACCACACTCCCACCAAAACTGGCAGAGCAAGCTACTGCACATAAACAGGGAGTAAACCCCTAACTCACTGGCAGTGGGGATGTTACCTAATTGGGTAATGAAATGTCTGCAAGCAAATAACCAAGCTCAGAGAGCATCAAGGACTCCACAGTTCAACCCTGAGCTACATATATTCTCTTCTATTTCTAGCCTTCCTCAAACATATATTTACAGCTCTGTTTCTGTTTCCTGACCAAGAGATCCTTTTAACTTTTGCATTCATTTCTGTAGATTTGCTTCTCTTCTGAACTGAAAAAATACTGCAGATTCATACTGAGAAAATACAAAATTCTAGCAGTTTTTTGTATAACTTTATAATTTAGATTGAGTTCCGATATTATTGGCTTATCCTTGTTTTGCAGCTGCTCTTGCTGTAAGTCAGGAGTAGAGAAACTGTGGTCCTCCAAATGTTGCTAGGTAATTCTTGTGCATTCCCCAAATCTGCTGCAAAAGTTCACTAAACTTCTCAGAACAGATTTGAGGAGGTTACATAAGAGATGTAATCCTTTCTATGTGAGATGGTCATTCTACCAGTGAATAGATACTACTGGATACAATCCTAAATATTTAAAAGATTTTCAATGGTAGCCTCATGTTTTGTTGTCAATTCTGTTTTTTTACTTTAGAAATAAATATAGTCGCTATTGTGAAAAGGAACACTTCATTCCTAAACATGGAATCCAAATAATCAGTTTATGCAGGCAGACGTTTACAAGAATCTACATAATTTTTTTCAGTAGTCCTCTTTTTCATCAGTAATGTACCCATGCAAATAAAATATGTCTAGTTTATGCCTATCATTATCAAGTGGTGATTAAAATACCAAAAGTGTATCAAAACAGTTTTAAGTACCCTTTTCCCCAACAACAAAGCAAAACAGCTCAAAAATGCTTGACCAGGATTCAGAATGTTAATCTGAATTCACAACTTAAAAAAAAAAAAAAACTCTGTTCTTCAGGTTTTTATGGCTTTGAGAGATATTGGACCACAACACTTTTTGTTGCTTTGGTTGCAATCAATTAACATAGCTACCATTCCAAAAGATGCAGGGTCTAATGGGCTGAGAATGGAAGGAGAAGGATTTTGTCCATTCCTTCACTCAGGAAGTGGTGAATGGCCTATACTGGTGATAGGTTATGCAGAAATATGTATCTATCCAAAAGGAACTCTACCTATTAAGCTTGGGGGGGGAAACTTAAATGGAAAATAGTGGTATCTAAAGATAAGGCTGAGGCATTTCTAGTCAAGATGTATGCACTAATAAGACAGATTTGGATACCCATATCCTGTTTTGATCCAAGATGAAGAATTTAAGTTATTAAAAAGTAGAAAGAACAACCAAAATTATGTTTTTTATTATTCTTTTACTGCTCTTATTTGTATCTTTTGCTGCTTGAATTTATCTCTTTCAATCAGATGTGCTTACAAGAACCTAATTGTAGCTTCATTACTGCATTATAGGTAGTCCTTGTTTAGCAACCACAATTGGGACTGCCAACTCAGTCATTAAGCAAAGCAGTCGCTAAGTGAGACCACAACTGTGCTTATTACCTTACTTCAGCTTTTCTTTGCTTTACAGACCTGTGAAAGTCATAAATGTGAAGTTTGGTCTCAAAGTTACTTTTTCTTTACCGTCACAACTGCAAATGGTCACTGTCTGAGGCAGTCACTAAACAAGTATACACAATATTATTTTCTTTTCTGAAAGTGCTTAACTATCAGGAATCCAGTCTGTTCTCTTTGCAATCATGCTTCATTCATGGTAATTGCGCAGACTCTCATTGCTCCATGGTTTTCAAGCAGATGAGCCTCAGATGATGAAAAACTGTGTATGAATTTACTTTTTTTTTTTTTTTTTGCTACTGGATTGCATTTACTTTCTCTTTCTCCAATTCATGACATAATCTGAAGCCATCCTGCTTAATTTCCTGCTCTTTCACTGTATTAGTAATGTTTCCTAGTTATCTGTGGATTGTATTATATCAGCCCACTCTCCTTCCCCAGCATATCATTACTGAATATAACAGAAAGCTGATCCCTGAGAGACTCAACTAATCCTTTCTCTGCCTGCTAGAAACATGTTTCCACAATTTGTTTGAATAATAATTTATGTTGAGTTATCAAATATCATTAAAATCCAAATGGATGCAATCCAGTAGATTTCTTTTTTCCAGGAAGAAGCCAGTTCCAGAATGAGGAGGAGGAGAAGAAAGAGGGGGTGAAGATTATATGCTTCAGAAACCTATGAAGTTTTCATGTTGTTGCAGTTGTTTCCTTTCCCTTTGACATTATCTGTCAGGACTTACGTGTTCTTGTACTGCTTCTTTTTCATCTGAGGGGTTATGTTACATAATTTCCATGTGGAAGCATTTTTAATAGGGCCAAATTAGACATCCTTTACTTGGAGGAAATCCCATTCAATTCAAAAGCATGTGTTCCCAATAATTTCATTTGGGGATGAGGTTCTCAGTGATACTTCTACATCATAGATGACCAAAGCAAAATGGGTGATAGGCACTGCAGCTCCTTTAAGTAATTATGTAAGTGATTAAGTAGTTACTTAAAGAGGCAGAAGCAGGCAAGTGACAACCACCCCAGAAGCTTACTGATTTGGACTTTACCTTGTTGCCTCAACTTGGCCATTGCTACCAACCATCCTGTGATAGGAGAAGGATCCCTCCAGAGAGATGGAGGAAAGCAAATAACAACCATCACACAGTCTGCTCATCTGGACTCTTCCCTTATGTCACCCTCAATACATAGGGCCATTACCACAAACTACCCTGTGGGAAGAATCCTGGAAGTTGGTTTGTTTTTCATTATATTTACAACATTGTATTTTGATTTACAATTATTTATATTGCTTATAAGCCAATTTGGGAAGACTATTAAAGGCATGATATAAGTAATTTAAATAAATATTATTATTGCTAGATGAACAGAGATATTGTATCCTTAAATCCATATTGAAGTTTATGCCCACAATATGATCCCATATGAGCACCAGCTCAACTGCTCGTCCATAAGTGGATTGGCATATGATTAAATAAATTCCTGTTGCCAAAACCATGTTGCAGTCAAATCATATTTTCTTAAGGGCTAAAATCCTAACTGGAAATCTAATACGACTTCAGTCAATGCTGCCATCAGAATATCTATGAATATCTAAGCCATTGGATTCTTGGACTGGGAATATGAGGAATACACAAACATAATATAAATGTAAACTTACTCTGTCTTCAGCTTAGAATGGACTTATCAGGAATTGGCACTTGATCCATACTGAATTTACACATGGATTTGCTACCATGTCATGTGTAGCACAGTTTTCAAATCTCTAACATTTTCTGCTCAAATGAAGTCACAAACTGCTTAGCGGTTTTATTCCCTTTCCCCAAGAATTACCCATAAACATGACAATATGTTGACAAAGACAGTGTCTTACAAGTCCAGTTCCTGAAACAGAAGTTGATACAGTAGTTCAAACTGCATTGTCTGCTTGCTACTCTTTCCTTAGCAAGGAAGGGTGGTATGAACATCTGGGTAGCTATATCTCTTTACATTTCACAAGGTCAGGGATATTCCATTGCTGCAGCACACTCTCTCTATTTTCTAAATATTTTCAAACAGGTGTCAGCCTCTTTCCACTCCTTTACATGCTACAGCTTGAACTAGAGGCTTTGATCATATGCGTAAGCAAAGCTCCTAAGTACCAGAAACAATGCTGTAGAGCTCACAGTCAGTCTGAGATATATCAAGTATTGCTAGAGACAAGAGAAAAGCAATAGACTTGGGCAGATTAATAGCTGACCAGAAGCTTCCTTCTTCCCTGCCCCCCATGAAAAATTCTCTTATTTGTTTTTGTAATATTAAAAGAAGATTTTTACATTTAAGTAAAAATGTGGACAATTTCTACAAATATTTTTGTCTCTTCTGAATGAAAACAAGCCCAGAAAAACAAATTACATCTGTCCCCCAAACATTGCAAGAATCTTTTGTAATAATCTGTTCTCAGTCACACAGTTTTACATTCTCACTCCAAATAAATACAGTGAAAATTGAAGCTCCCATTTTCATTTCATGGATAGTTCAATTATATTGCAAGCTTATTATGCTTAGTGCCCTGTAATGTTTTCAATGGTATATGAAAATCTGAAAAATTCACCCTATTACCCATAAAGTCTAGTTTATTTATAAATCCCTTTTTACAACAATTGTATTCAAGATGGGTTCATGATAGAGATCAATCTGTTTTACCTCTGCAAACAGAGTAAGGAAAACCTTTGATTTGTAAACATATATAAGCCTTTAATTAAATTTACCATTACTTTCAAATTCTATCAATTTCATGACATAAAGCTATTTAGCACAGAGACATTTTTGTTCACTTGATGGACAAAATTTCAGGCTCTTTCATAAAGTAGGAATTTTACAATACAATAGATAATTCAGCTGAAAGGCTGTAACACAAACATAAGAACGTCTCAGATGTCATTTTTTTTTTATTTTGTTCAAAAAGAATCATTGTCTACATTTTTAAGGGCTTCACCTAGTTTTATAGACCCAGAAGTTCAAAAATTGGAGAATTATATGGGGTTTGTGGATATTCAACTGACCCAGATGTCTGAGCACTTTCAACCCCCCCCCCCCCATGTAAAAACAAATTCATTTCAAGATCAGAGTGGAATTTTGGTTTTTTAACAAGCAAATATGTTAATGAAATATAATGGAGAGCCAGGAGCTTTGGGCTACTCAAAATTCCCCTTAACTATAAAGTTCTCCAGGAGATCTTCAGCCGATTGCTGTGTCTCAGTCTAATTGTTTTATGGGATGATTGGTAAACCAGAGTAAAGAATTATACAGGTGTTTAATCCCTTTGAAGGAAAGATGGTAAAAATAATTGAAGAAATAAATGAATATTATCTCAGGGCATTTCTATGTCAGCAAACAATGGTTATCTACTTCAGTGTCTTTTGCCTCACTTAGTATAATCTTTGGAATTATGAATTCCATACCAATTTTTGTCTTGTATTGAAATTAAGAATATCTCACTTAAAATGAGATTCTGAATGTTGAAGGCAACTGTGTATATATATCAAAAAATATAAATCTCTCTTCCAATTTTGAAAGGTCTCTCTAAAAGCTATATAGCATTCATTTAAAACTAAAATTAAACAAGCACTAATACATGCACCACAAAATGCAACATATGTAAAAATCAACTTGAATACAAATACTAAACATAAACCCTCTATTTAATGGCCATGAAGATCCCTTTTGAGAATGGGGTTCACTGTTGGTAAAAATGACTGAAGGAAGAAACCAAACATATCTTCCAAGAAGGCAATTTTCTAATATTAGGTAAACCAAAACCATAAAAACAGATTGAATGCCACAAGAAAAAGTTCTAGTCCTGGCAACAATTGCAGCATAATAATAATGCAATAAATAATGTATTTTGAGATAACTCTTAAGAGCTTTGGAATGCTACATGCTCCCTGGCCCTCATACCACTACCTATGTCCCCAGGGGAAGGGTTTGTTTTTGAATCAGTTGTCCATCACGTACAGCAGCCTTCCCCAAATTGGTGTCCTCCAACTCTGTTGAACCTCAGCTCCCATAATTCCCAGGTAGAATGGTCTAGGAATTTGGAGGCCCGCCAGATTTATTGGGTTTCAACTTCCATCATTTCCAACTATGCTGACAGGGAACTAGGGAAGTTGAAGTCCAATAGATTTGAAGGGCACCAACTCTGGGAAGATTGATTTGAAACTTGGAGCTAACTATTTTATTGATTTAGTTTCCAGTTCAAATACAGGACCTTCTTAAATGCCTTGAGATAGTAACAAAAATATGCTGACACTACTGTATCTTAGTAGAATAGTGTCTGCACAAAAATCCAGTGTATCAATAAATACTGAGATAAGGAAAAATATTTTAAAATTCAATAGAATAACCTTTTCCAATCTGTAACCCTTCATTTGTATCAGATTTTACTTCCATAACTCCCAAAAAACATGATCTGGGAATTATGTTTATGTGGATAGAAAATCCCTTAACTCCCAGCAAGACATTCATTTCATAATTCCCTTGATAATTCTGACTAGAATTATGAAACAAGGTATTTGGCAGACACAAAATTGGCAAAAACTCCATGGCCCATGTCTTCATTGTCCATCCACTTGCAACAGTTGAAGAATCAATCATTACCAGCTCCTGATGGGCTGATAGTTAACAGGCTGAACTGAAGCCAACTGGTGGTTAATTGCAATAAGGGCTGGTTTCCAGCAGTTGCTTCACAGAGACATGAGGTGCTCAGCAATTTACCTTGTGTTAAAATTAGCAGGCAGGGCTGTGATAACAGGCAATAAAGAGAAGTTCACAAGCTATTAGCAAACGGTCTCTCTCTCCCAGTTGGGTATCACTTTATGTGGACTGTAAGCAGAAAGCCAATGCCTTCAAGATAAAAGATGAATCTGGTGCTTGATGACTTTATTGTGGATTATTCAAAGTTATCAAGTAAGACCACCTTTGGGCTATCACATTCAGCTTAAGCGTTGACTCTTTAAAAAGTGTGATTTTGTCCAGCACTAGAAAAGTAATTAAATGCCCATTTTCTTCTCTGAAGTTAAACTAGTGTTGGCATGAGGCTAGGCACATGGAGGGAAGACTATACTTGGAAATCTATTAAACTACCTGTTTTTGTTTTGTCTATGTCTTCAGGAAAGGCTGGTAGCAAATAAAATATCTTATAACTAACAAGTACAGTGCCAGAGTCTTTACCCTTCATTAAACTGGTATCATCCATCTAGCCTGGGATTCTAAGAACTGGAGTCCTACCACATCTTGGACTAAACTGAAGTAGTTGAAGAGACTGAAGAGATGATTAATCACAGTTTTTATGTCTTCATCTCTCTCTCTCCCCCCCTCCCCCCTCCCCCCCCCCATATGCACCCTTTGATCGTACAGAACTGTTTTTTTGGCTAATGATAAGCTTTATATGCACCTCAGGAAAGTGCAGAGGAAAATGTAGGAGTGAGTCCAGATTGCTTGGAATATGCAGGAAAACCCACTGGAAGCAAATGAAAAATCCCAGGGTGGGCCATGCTTTGTCATCACAGAAGGTCCTAAGAGCCATTTTGAATGTCAGTGTCAGAACTACATTCCTATGAAAATCAGCTGCTTCAGTAGGATCAGGCCTAGTGTCAATCTCCAGCATTCAGACTTTTTTAAAATCTCATACTGGATTATTAGTTCACTGTAGCAACATGCTAAAAATGTAAGCAGGGTTTTTTTTTTAATTAGAAATATATGAATGATGCAGAACTGAATTATTCTGTCTGAATTATAGAACTGTCTCCATTACTGATGGCATCATATTGGTAATATCCAATAATGCCTCCAATGATGCATTGGCTGGCATAGAGAGGAAAATCCCTTTTCCAATACAAGCCATAAAATCCATATAACAGGAATACAATTTGGAGGGAAAATATCTAGAAGTTGAGCATGAAATAGGTAGAAATTAGGAACTGATTGTCTGGAAAGGATCTGCATGCCTACTTCCTTTAACTTTATTTTGCCTTCATTCTTCAAGAAGAGGGTAAAAATCATGTTAAGTAATTAGATGATGATAGCATGGCATTTTTAATTTACACTAGAAACACTAAGAATTGTTAGCAAAGTAGCTGTGAAAACACCATCATGTTCGACATCCCCAACAATCAAATCTCCTGCCTGTAATGCCTCCTGCTGCTCCACTACCATCCACAGGAAAACCCCAATCCATATCATGACAATGTTACTTTGAAGAACTAAGAGGGAGTGACAAACAGTGAAAAGGCGTTGAAAATACATTAACTTAGTCAATAAGAAAAACTGAAAGGACAAGTGAAAGATTACAAAGTATAGTCTGAGTCAAGCAGCTTCCAATATACATTGTTTGAACCCACTTCTCCCAGTCTGGATGACACCATTGCTCACATTTGTCCCCAGTCCTCCAAACGTGAATAGAGTACTGTAGTACCTTTGTAGCAGTCTATCAGGGCCAACCCACTTGTGCCAGCAAGTATGAAAATGACTTGTTTTGGCCACACAGAATGTTTGATTGGACTTTTATTTGAGCTCACTTCTTGGATCTTCCCCTCTACCACTGGTCTAGCTCCCCACCTACCCACATTACTGTTTTCACAAAGGTAGCATAAAATGCACCAAAATCAGACCAATTGTTTAAATGTTCCAAGTTATCACTTAGTGGAATGGCTATATTTTAGAGACCTATGAAGTGATACCTAGTCCTAGAGTTATCATTCAGCAATCTTTACAAAACTACAAAGGGTAGAACTTCTGGGCAGCATGATACAATCAGTTGGCAATGCAGTGGGGTGTGGGGAACAAATCTTGGATTTCTTTTGCTAAGCATGTTATCATGCAACCACCCTCCTTTACTCATGACATTTTCTGGAGGATCCACATAGCACATCATATTTGTAACTCTTCTTTGTTTCCCCAGCACTTCTTTTGTCTTTTTTCTTGACACACATACAAGTCAAGAAAAATAAAAAAAAAATCTGTTAAGGAGAAGTTGGAATAAATGCACAATATCTTTTGAGAGCTAGGGATAGAAGCACCATTGGTCATGAGTAGGATTTCAGAGAGATAATGTGGGAGCTGACCTGAATCTAAAGAATTAACAGAGAAAATACATCTTGACTGGCTAGGCAAATGTGCATTTTGTGTGTTGGGTTAAATTGGTTGCGCAACAAATCCAAACTCAGCTTGCTGTTTGTTTGTTTGTTTGTTTGTTTATTGTGGGAGAGGAGGGTAGTTTTCTTCTGAATAACAAGAGAAATGTAATGTTATGCATTCACATATTGCTCCAAATATATATCTGATTTAAACAGCTAAAGAATCTGGTCTTTAGCTTAAATGCCAGGTATATTCTGAAAGTATCCATGTATGTATGTTATAAGCTCCAGTTTAAATCCAATTCCTGTTCACCTGCCCTCCCTACCACCAAAAAAAAAACTTTGCAAAGAGAGATGTATAGGTAGATTTTTTAGGCTGCATCATTCTCAGGGCCTACTTTCTACTATTCTACAAAAGTAAAAAAAAAAACTATATGAAGTAAATTCTGGTCTCTTCCTGACTTTTGACACATGCCACTTCTAATGATGAGCTGATTTCAGATATATTTTCATAACCTTAGTTTTAATAGTGATCAGGATGAAGACAGGAACAATTTGATGGCTCCATCCTGACAGGTGCTAAGAGTATAATATGCTCTGGGAACATTCAGCAGTTAGCAATACTGGGACAAAAGTTTGCAAGTTGAGCCAGTTTGAAGTGGAGAATGGAGAAAGGGAATTAATATGGAATTTTCCAGGTGGGATTTTTACAGTGTCTCTTTTTAGCTATAAACCTCTTGAAAAGGAGGGAGGTCTTTAGAAAATCCAGCAGAAATTATCAGCAAACCCCAGGACTTCTCTATCTCCCTTTCCCTCCCCCTTCAATTGGAATTGCTCTCAAACAAATGAAACATGTGTAATTAATGGAGCAGGGGGTTGGACAAGTCCCACATGAAAGCATTTCCTGGACTTCTCCTTCATTTGCATGGCATCAGAAGCTGTTCAGAAGGTGTGACTTTTCCCACGGGGAGCCGTTGGCTCTATGGCACAATAAAGGCAGCACTTTGTAACTAGAATTAATTAAAGGACTAGGGAGGGCCAGTGGAGCAAGAGGAGGACACAAGGACTAAAGGGAAGATGTTTGAAAGCTGAGTCCTAAGCAATAAATAAATGTTCTTGGCCTGTTCTTGTAGAGTCAGGGCACCCTGGAGATTTAACTCAGGAGCTTCCATCATGATCCATTTTGTTCTGTAATGACTCCATTTTATAAAGAATAGGACATTAGGAAGAAGCTGAGGATGAGATGTTCAATGTGCCTACAAAAAGTTCTGCCTGAGAAGCTTGCATGTCATTGAACAGCAAGAGAAATTAATGGAATTACAGTATACATCTTCGCTTGCTTTGTGCTGTATGGCAGTACAGTAATCAGGGAAGGCAAGATGCCAAGAAAGGAACTGCATAAGACCTTTTCTCCTCAAAAGGAAATGAACCCTCAAAACAGCAGGAATTCCTCACAGAAAAATTGGGCTATAAGGATTCAAAGAAACCTGGAATATTATCAATGTCTGTATATGATATCAGCTGTATGAGAATCTTACAGCTTCAGCATAACATTCTGGTGGTTCTCCCCTTTCTTCCAAGTGCTGCACAACTTGTTTGATCTTGATACTTGAATATAATTCATACAGTATATTAGGGTTAGTATCATTCAAATAATTATCCATCTTGAAGGGAATTTTAAAAAAGCAGGGGGAGAGAAAAAGGGATATCAGAAAAGGAATCTTAGTAATGGCCACAGTTTATCAGCTTCTGTTAATAGTAATTATGTCAGTTTTGCTGTAATATAATGATAGTGTTCTTCCTTACACAAAGCAAAGAGATAAAATTCCTAAAAGATTTCAACTGGTCATTCATTATTTCATTTGATTTTCATTTGATTTACACTGTATCCCACCTTTCTACTGCTTTGTATAGTTGCAGGCTGGGAATTATAGGGGTTGAATCCCACATGTCTGTGTTGAATACACCAACATGGAGAAGAGTGAGCCAAACAGTCTTTGGGATATTTATAGGTTCACACTCAGATCTTAGCCTCTTTTTTCCCAAGAATTATCTACAAGGCAATGTACTGGGATTCTCTCACAGAATGTTCTTCAAAACAGCAGTACCTCTCTCTTTCTCACATGTATACATGTTGCCAGTAAACATCCTTTCACTGCCCTTCATAAATGGTGTTGGGGGGAGTACAGTGCTATACCTCATTTATCAGGGTCATATGCTAAGAATCATCAGAAAAAATCCATGGGTTCAAATGGAGAGTTATGTTAATGGAAGCACTAGTATTACTGGGTAGTGTACAATCACTTCTTTTAATGCAGCTGCAAGTAATAGCTATAGGTGTAGAGATTGTCATTGACTTCAGTGGATACAGCAAGGTTTTAAAGGAAGACCATCCTTTGAAAGGTAACTGGAACAGGAAGTGTTGTATTAAAAGGCCCTCAAGTGCTTTTCTGCAAACTGCGTATGTTAAACCTACTATATGTTCTCACTTAATTCAACTCAGCCTCAAAATTTGCCTGGTGCTTAATATTTCTAGACCCGCAGCCTATGTTTCAATGAAGTAGGATGCTTGACTTCCAGCCACTCACAGATCAATGCCTTGAGACTCAACTTTTCCTATTGGGATCTTGAAGCCTACTGGGACTTATCACACACTAACTTTTCTCAACCTTCATCCCACCCCATATCTGATATCCCTTTTTACTATATACAAAAACTTATGCTGCTAATAGAGCTATCAGATATGTTTTTCTAGTTTCATTTCAAAGCTGTCTGTCCTTCTGACAGCAAAGTCTGTAAGTTAATTATGCATGGTGGCTATATCTAACAGCGTAGATCAGAATAATAAGTAGCTTCTTTAACAGAGTAATCCAAGGCATATTTATAGAAATAATAATAACCCATTGAATTAAATAGAATTTACGTCCATGTAAGTACATGCAGGATTGCAGTTTTAAATTCGTGTAGTGCAAGCTATTAAATAATATCATTTTAAACATATTTATGGAATTAGCAGATTGACCATTCCCAATAATTGAAAGAAAAGGATTTCAAAATTAAATTGCTGAAGTTAATTTAAATCATTAGCCAACAGAACCCACTCTCAATTACTGAAAGTCGGCATTTGAAATTTTCCTGCAATTATACTTGCTACTCTTCTAAAATTCTTAAGGGTCTGGGCAGAACAGCAAACATTAAAATTAGCTCCCCAGCTGAATGGAATTGTCACAATGTCCGCAAGAAATGCAACCAAACTGGTGTGATGCCTCATCCCTGGAGACCCAAAGTCAGGAAGCAATCCTGAAAGATTCGCAGCCCAGAATTTTCTTTCCTCAACAAAGTTGTTTGCAGATTGGCTGTCCTCAGTCTCATCTTCTACTCCTAGAAGATTCTTGCCCCTGCAGTAAATCATACAGCCAGAGAGTCAAGCTCATTTGTACTAGTAGAAATTTTAATGTACACTTAAATAAATATTTCCAACAATTTCATATTTCAATTTGTATACAGTAACCTTTTTTCAAGCCCTCAAGGAGCAAAAAGAGAAAGATGTGCTGTTACAGCAAGGTTGTTCACAGCTTTCATGCTCTTTTTTAATATACTTTTTTTTCCCTATTGGTGTTATTTAAATACACTTTTCAAATCAAGTATGTGGCACAGAGTCTCATCCTTCAGAGTTAGCGAAGCCTTCTGAAGTCCTCTCTGGACACAATATGTCATCCTAGACCACTGCAGATTTGAGTACAGTATCAAGATCTGTTTTGCCCAGATAAAGAACTAAACCAGGGCACAGACAGGAAGCAGGCAACATCAGAATTCCACATAGTAATCAATTTGAAGTTCAGTCAAGATAAAATGGCAAAATAATGTTCCTTGGTAGATTATGAATGAAAAATTCATGAGCATGGTGGAAAAGTCTAATTTTGCTGCAATGCTTGCTTGGTCAGGAAAAGTTTATCTTTGTGAGAAATTAAACCCTTTGAACTTGCAATATCTCTCATGTATGATTCCACCACCACCACCACCACCCAGTTTTAACCAAATTAGTGTATAAGGGAAATATTTAAAAATGTCTAAACTTACATTACTGCCTTAAAATCCATCATTTAAAAACAGAACAGAACATAATCACAACCCTAATAGATTATTAGTATTGCTATGTTTGTTCAGTGACAACTAGCAAAGATGATCAAAACAGCAAAATGTCACTTCTAGATAGTTCTCCAGTTGACATGAATATGTCACTTGAACCCCATTTGAAGCACACACATACAAGCACCTACATATACTGTACGTGCGTGTTTGTGTTTCTAATTGGGCATAAACATTTTGACTATACTAATTGGCAGCTACAGGGAATCAGAACAACTGATTTGTGTTAACAATATGGTAAGGAAGAATAATCACTAATCAGTCCAGTTGCTAATTTTCCTCAAAGTATTTTTGAGGAAGTTGGCCTACGAATAAAATTGCAAAATTGCAAGACTAAGGAAAAACCTTCAAGGACTGAATTTGGGCCAGGGGTTCCAAGTTGCCAACCTTCTGGAAAGGAGTCTTGTTTTGCCCTTTTGATTGCCTAGGGACCGAAAGCACCCTTGGATCCCTCGTATATGAGAGAATTTTATTCAGTCTTATGGAATATCCTTAGAAATGGAAATGTAATGGGAAAAATATCATTTTTAACTCAATGGCACTTTATTGACAGGACAACAAATACAACAAATCTACAGGTTTTTGTTTTTTTTAATTCAGACCTTTGGAAAAATTATCACCATTGAAAGAACAAAGCAAATCAACACCCTTAGCATCTCCTCTGGCAAGGGCAGTCACTATGTTTTCATCATCTCCTCCCTCTTAGCAAAAATGAAAACAATGACTATGTCCCATCTGGGTAGGACCTAAAGGTCTTATTTGAACAAATTTGGCTCCAAGGAAGACCACCGTCTGCAGATATCAGAGACATCTCACACACATGCAAAAGACATACCCTCCCCCCCAAAAAAACCCACCATGTGTACAAGAACTGGGGATGGACTACATCCTCTTAAGTTACTTATTTTATCTGAGGTAGAAATTTGGACCCAAGTGTATATATTTATTGAAGAGGGCATATTCTATGCTTATGCCTAGATCAACTACCTCCTACCAATCCCTACCCCACATTAAAAACCAGTCTAACAAAACATAATGCATGCCCCCTCCCAAAGAACTCAAAATCTTCCTACGTGAAGAGCAACCCTCCATGAGTATTGGAACATTATACTGCTTTTTCTTAAAAAAGCAATAAAGTTGAAATACAAAAATAGAGCCTCTTTTTTGTTTTTTTTAAAAAAACACAAAACAATTATAAACAACTAAATCAAGTTTTGTTCCCCCTCTTCTTCCATTCCCCCTTTGTAGTCATCATCATAGGTAAGTCTCTAGTTATTGTCCATTCACTGAGTCTCTGCACAATGTCCTCCAGCAAAGGGAAAGTGGTCCTGAGTGGCACAAGGTGAGGTGGGTCAGGGCAATGGCTTTGGGCTGGAGTTTCGAGTCCTTTTACTCCTCCGGTTGAATGGATAATTAAGAAATTCGAAGCGTCTGTGAGGCTCTGTTGTTTGGTGGCCTTTGGGCAGCCTCTTCATGAAGTGCACCTCACGCTGATGCTGACGGGTCTTGGAGCCTTTGCGGGGACGTCCCTTCCGGGTGAAGGCCATATACCATCCTTCATACTTCGCATTTTGTAATGCTGTGTAGTTGTTCTCCAGCACAATCTCAGTGAAAACACAATCCTTGCCTTTGCCATTGCTCTGCAAGTGAAAAGGAGTGAATAATTTGACACTTTTCATTTTACCCATCTCTGCTGGCCCTAAAGGTTGCTTGGGCGGCATCAGCCCCACACCTAGGATAAGCCTCTTCCAATATATCATTTTAGGTGTCTCCTGCTTCCATTTGTACCAGAACATCAAACTATCAGTGCTTCATTGTGCCAAGCAGCTTGACTGAAGCAAAGACCAGAATGATCATGATACGGCATAATTTCATGACTGAAGAAAAATCTTTTCTTGGTAAGTTCTATGATCAGTTACAATTCACAGAGTCTATGGTAAATAGTGATGGCAGATATAGTAACTAACAGTTTTTGGGAATTATACAGAGATTACTCATAAGCTATGTCTTATGATTGCTTGTTCCTTATCACATTTTGACTATCCTCTTATCCATACAAACTAAGACAAGTTTTTTTTCACTATTCCCCAAAGCTCCAATTTAAATAGAAAAAGACAACCTTTTACTTACTGTTGCTCACCAAAATCACCTTGTACAATCAGAATAGCAACAATTCTATGCGTAGTGATAATATCTGCCTATACTTTGACCATCTTCTGTGCAGCTAGATGCCTTAAGAACTGGATGCCACTGAACCTGCAACACTTTATATGATCTGTACTCCCTAACGTTTTCAAACTTTTTCTCCTACTTTTGTACAATTAGGATTGGAATTCAGAGTCTATGTGAACAATTAAGCTATTAATTTTAATGCTGGGTGTATTCAGTAGCACAAATAAGTTTCATTTGGCTATCTGTTCAACACACATATTTCCAGAAATGTATAACTCCTAAGTAAGGGAAACTGAAAGAGGCATTTGATATGACCTTGTCTTTTGCTCCTTTTCCCAGTTCTTTCACTCTCTCTTACATATACATACATGCATAAATTATAGTTCGCATAAACCTATTTCCTTTCATTATGTTTTATTTAATAAAGCTGTGTCTAGATACAGTGGATCTTTCCCTGCCTTAATACTTAGACCTAAAGTGATAGAGAAGACAGAACCTCACAGAAGGTGCCAAGTGTCCTTAGCACTTATTATAAAACATGGCAGACTTGGGGTGTTGCTAATTAGTGTCACTTCATTTGAATGCAGCCTAACTCATTACAGATTTATAGGAGTGTTTGGAAGCCGAACCCTAACACTTTACACCAACTGGCAAATCCAGGGGGGGCCCAAAAGGAATCACTTTGATTGTGAATTCCTAGTCCTCCACATATACTAAACCTTCTGCCAAGAAAGAAAGCATAGGCAGCTAGAATGTGTATGATTAATATATAGTTTAGATAAAATGTTCCCCTTAAAAGTCAAAGAACTGCCACTAGAAGAATGCAGATTCATTCAGAAGATAGAATATACCACAGCATACTCATAATAGACCGAGTGGTGATGCTATTCCTGATTGATAGAGGTATTTAGGCTTCTAGGTGGACATCTCAGTGGAAGCCCCATCAATTCTGCACTCCTCTGTTGCTGATCCATTCTAACTTATTTAAGTCTGACCCCATAATTTGAGCAGGGAGAAAGCTGGAAACTTTGCTTTAAAAACCAACACATCTAGAAACCTAGAAACATGGATGGATGGATGGATGGATGGATGGATGGATGGATGGATGGATGGGTCCTATATTCTAGTGTAAGAATGTTTCAATAGGAACATGGAAAGCAACTTTATACCAGATCAGATCTTGATCCATCTAGCTGTATACTATCTTTGCTGGCTAGTAACATTAGCCAGTCTCAGGCTAAAGTCTTACCTTGGTTGATTAGAGATTAAACCTGGAATCTTCTGTGTGCAAATGCAAGGCACCACTATTGAGCTACATCTCCTCCCTACATCTTGGAAACATTGTGGAACTTTCAACAAAGAGCAGCAGTGGAGTCTATGGGGAATGTCCTTTGCAGTGGAGATGGGAAGAAAGGAATATACGTGGCAAGATATACACAACAACCTTCACTTTTACAGTGTTGAGCTGCCCCTTTTTTCATCAGCTAATATAATACAACTTTTGCATCTCATTAGCAAATACTTTTCCTGATTTCCCTCAACTATGTCATGTCACTCAAGCCTAGCTTTCAACCCACCTCTAGGTTCTGTTCCAAGAGCCTCAGATATCTTCATCACAGAGTTCTTTATAAAAATTGAGGAAATACATAGGACCAAAAATTGCTCTGAGACAGAGCACAAAAGAGAAAGGAAAACTTGCAACCTTATTTCATGCTCAATGTACAGACATCATAAACATCTCTACAGGTTGTCCTCACTTAACAACGCTAATTGGGACCAGATACTCCATCATTAAGCGACATGGTCATACATTGAAAAACCACATGATTGTGCCACTTAGCGATGGCAGTTCTGGCAATCCTGGTTGCCATCATTAAGCAAGGATTTCATGTGACCACAACTTACGACTTCCTGTTAGCTTCCCCACTGACTTTGCTTGTTGGAAGCCAGCAGGGAAAGTTGCAAATCGCGATCATGTGACCGCAGGGACACTGTGACAGCTGAAACTTTGAGAACTGGTCATAACTACCACTTATTCAGCCCCCTTGTAAGTTCGAACAGTCGCTGAAGGAGTAGTTAAATGAAAGCCACCTGTAGTTCTTAATAAATGATATTGTTACTGTAGTCAATTCCAAATCTCCCTTCCATACACAGACATTTTTTTTTTTAAGTTACAGTGACTTCTGAGTCAAAATAAACTCCTTACAGACACATCTATATAGGGTTTTTTGACACAATATGTAAATAGTTTGTCATTGCCCATTCTAGGATGTTTTCTCAACTTTCCAGTCTATCGTAAAACCCTGGTATGTCATGGCAGTCTCTCATCCAACTATTAACCAGGTCTGACCCTGGTTAGCTTTTTGAGATTACATTTCCATTTTAAAAAATTAACAAGCTACAACAGTAATTTTCTACTCTGTAGGTTTCCTATGCCACTCCCTGCCTGTGAATGAGACATACTCATATGGGATTACCTTGCAGCATTGCCATACACCACAATTAGTGCTGAAAATAGTGTTTAATTCCTTTTAGAGTAAGAATTTACCAGAATTTCCATTTTTTCCAGTAAGCAGAATAGAAAGAACTTGTTTAAAAAAAATTCAGAGAAAATGAAAGAAACTGCTTCATTCTTTCTTAATGCAAGAAAGAATGGAAATTGGGAGTTTTCATTTTTTATTCAACTGCTCAAAAGGTGAGAAAGTGCAACAGGAGTTCTCTGATCAACAAGTCCCCAGGGTGGGGAGAAATGCAGGGGGAACAGGCAGATCCCCAATGCCAAAGAAAGAAGTTTAAATCCTTTCTTTATGTAATCTAGCAGACTGAATTCTCCCACCCACAACACATCTGAATTAGGAAAGCAGAACAGGAGAAAATATTAAATCTTCCTAGGATATCTCTCCAGGACTGGAGCTGCCTTCTTCAGAGTGGCTGTACATGCAGTTGGTTTCAGCTGTGGAAAACCTTCTCATAGTTTTCATGGGAAGGAAGAAAAATCTTGGTTATTTAATTTATTGCTACTTTATTTTTACACTAGGAGAGATGACTCTGGGATTTTCTGCCTCAGGTACCAACTAACTCAGCCAGGCTTCATCTCCCCGGATGTTCTCTGGGGAAAGACTGCATTTACCCTTCTACTTCAGGCAGTAAGGTAGCTTGGTCTAGCTCTGGGGCCCAGGCCTTCCTCAGTGCTTTCTGGTGGCTGCTTGGTCATGCCCAGTGTTGTCTTTAATCCCTAAGGATCAGGATGCCGATGTTGTGTCTAGCTCCTCAGGGTTTAATTGGAAGGAACTGGCCCTACCATCAAGCAGACTGAACTAGCTGCCTCAGGCAGCCTATGCTGTGAATCTTGAAGAAAAGATCTGGGTGTGCCACTCAGCCTGTCCCCTAACTAGCCTGCTGTCTACATCTTTTGTAGATTCTCTTCTTAAAAGTATACATTTTAAAGTTTTGATTGTTTTGAACTATTTAATTTATTGTTTTAATAACATTTTAAGTTCTGTCTTAAAAAGTACTTTTGCTTTAATTATATTTCCATAAAGCATTAATTGAGTAGACAGCATGCAAATACTTCAAATAAATATATAAAAAGGGGAAAATTTAAAAACTCACATGCTTCATAATACTGTGATTTAAGATAGCTTGAAATATAATAGCTTCCAGAGTGGATAAAGGGGCTGTAAGGCTAACGTATTACTACACTCTGCAAATCACTATTTTTATAAAGGCCAGCATGATTTTCTTTTCTTAGCAAAAGATAAGCCACAGTTTTCAAGGTCTTCTTGCAAAAGGCCCTTAAGTTTTATAATCTCATGGCCAATTTATATAAAAATCAGCAGAAACACACCCCTTCAATGTTTTCACTTAAAATTCATCAGGGTACTTGTATGTACCCTAATAAAAAAAATCTCCCTCCTTCTTGTTATGGGAAGGAAAAAAGTAGAGCCCTAAATATGTGGTCTCAAAAATATGTTCCACAAAGTCCAGTGATATTTCACTTGGGTTCCTACAGGGCTCAAAGCCACAAGCCTTTCTAGAATATGAATACCCATACTCTCCAGCAAGCCTGTGCAGACTTAAGGTTAAAATAGTTGATCTTTTAAAATGAATGATCTGTGGTTTTAAAAAAAAAATCTAAAGTATCATGCTTGTGATAGATCTTATTGTGCAATAAGATTCAAATATCTATACACCAATAATAGAGGGAAGGAAGATGTGCAAGAGTGGACCGAAGTAGAAGTAGACTTTCTGTGACGGTGACATGAAGAGTAATAACTAACTAGACATCAAGTCAAAGGAGTTGGATGTTTGTCATGTCTATCCTATGTTTTCCTTTGGTTTGATAAATAAGGACTTTTTTTAAAAAACCTGAATTTAGAGGTAAAATGTTTATTTGAATCCTCCCATCCACTCATATTTTACACTGCATCTGAGGCTGATGTAACTTTTTCTTGATTGTTTTTGACCAGTGAAATCAATGACACAGTAAAGAGAAGCATGGGGGAGAACAAAATACTAAACAATTATTGGGATTATATTTTCCTTGCTAGCAAATAAGTGTTTTGTGATTGGTCACATCTGCCATGGCAACATTTTGTAAATAGTAAAGTTTCTATCCCCATATAACTATTTAGTTAGGAAATCCACTACATGTTTTCATCATTCCAAATATTCCCCTGGATTCAAAAAAGTCACCTATTACTAATTTAAATCCATTTTCTCTCTTCTCCGCCTTCTAAAAGTGGGTTTAAACTAAGTGCTTTAACTGTGTCTAGAAGCACTAGATTCTTGAGGTTAAGGAGACGCATGTTGCATGAACGTTTCCCAAACAAATGAAAGTATGCAAATGAGCAAACTTATAGCTTCAGTTACATGCCCTCCTGCTCTCACAAGGCTATTGTCCACTGCTGCATCAAAAGCCACTTTACCCACATTCTTAAAACCTTCCAGAAACTTTGCTTGTCTGTCTTCTTACCTTGCCAATCAGTTTTCCTTTCTTGTTCATGCAAATATAGAAGCCTGTCTCCGCTCCCTTGATTCTTACTCTGCTCCCAAAAGTATCAGTCTCCACAATGAGTTTAGCTGGAAAGAATAAGGCAACAAAGAAGTCAACAGAAGAAGTTACGTTACAAGATCAACATCACATAGAAGTCCCAGAGGGAAAAAAAATTGTCAAGCAGAATGACTCTTTTCTGTTGTAGCAAGGCATGCAGAACAATGAAAAGTAGTGACAGGGCATGTTATTGGGTATTCTGTACAATGACAATAGAGCCAAGAAGAATCCAGGGCTGTGCTGTTCTTGTCATGAGGAACAGAACTCTGGACTATGGATGCAAAGTCCCCTAAATTTATTTTTTAATGCACAGAGCAACTTGCATGCTAAAACTCCATCCCCACCAAATCACATTTAAGAGTCTCCGCTGGAAGCAAAGGCAAAAAGGAATATATTTTACAAGTAACCAAGAACCGTATTGTATATTACTTTTTCCCCGCTGATATGGGTGTTAATTGGAGTCAATAGAAGAATGGCATGAATAGCACCAATATGGTTTTTTTTTCCAACTTGGCACTGAACAATTGGGGAAGTTTTTATCCATGAAGAGCTTATGTGATAATAACTTGGTTAATTTTTAAGGTGTCACAAGTTTATTCTTTGCATTGGTCCTTGTTCTATTTATCCAGCAACAGAAAAAAAATTCATTTTAATATTATAACAGCAGTCTTTAATCCAAGAGTTAGAATAAAGAAAGCCCAAAATGTGACTATTCTAAATCTCCTATATCTGGATGCTCTTTCTTCTTAAACTAAGAACTCTTAGTATTTAACTAACCAGGGGAGGCAGCAGGTGGGGAGGAGGAATCTGTGTATATGATGGACAGCCTTTCATCACTGCTGAATTGAAATACTATCTACCCATCTTTGAATTGGCAGAAAACTAGACCAGCATGAAATTGGCTGTCCCCATAGCTGATCCCTATCCTGCATCGACTCTCTGTTTCAGGTCACTGCAGTCATCTGACTATCTTCCAAGGTAATAGTAACACAACCTTATAGATTTTATACACCCTGATACTGACCTTGGACAGCGTTGAAATAAAGAGAAAATACTACATTAATACTGGTACATCTAAGAAGACCTTACACCTTTCTGTCTCATAGTCTGGAGACGAGATGAAGGCAATGTCATGGGAACACAAAAAAGAAAAAGAAAATATTGGCAGCACATGCTTATGCCATGATCAGGGGCAAATGGTGAAAGCCCTATGGCACACAACATGGGGAGACAAGAAAATCAGAAGTTAATACAAAATCTAGGTCAGCAATAAATACAAAAATAATGGTATCTTCTACAGATAGCACTATGGTCTGTGCAACAATGAGGGAATTTGGAATTTCTTGCTTATTATCTTGTCTTCATTACATCTCTATTCTGTGTAGGCCATGAAGAACCAGAAGACAGTTTAAGACCCTTCTCTGCCTTCTTCTCTCCTTGCATGGATGCTGATTTTGCAAAGAGTAAAGCTAACCCTTTAATGCATTTCATCTTTGTGAGAGTTGAGAGGGCATATTGATTTAGTCTCAGTTTTTAAATGGGCATTGATTGACTTATGGAGCTGCTATGAAAATTACAGATCAATAGCTTGTCCCCTTCTTCTTGCTTTTGCATGAACCCCAAAGATCTGGAGCAAGCTGTCCTCCAAGAACTATCTCACCAATCCAACTCTGTGCTAACATTGTGCCTGAAAGAATTAAAGGATTCCATGTGAAACTTCTGTTTAGGGTGCCCAAAATTCCTATGAAGAACTGGACATTGCCATTTCTGACCTTAAAATGATGATATATCCCTAAACTGGACCCCAGACTTCTTTTTTTTTCTGATAATACTTGAGCCATTGCAAATAAGACCCTTTGCTGAAGAAGGGCAAATTCAGAGACTTTAAAACCTACAGTATTTGCACCAGTGACTGGAGTTCATTGTATCTTGTATATAGGTAAAACAGCTCTTCTTCTGTGATCCATATTTGATCCTTTCTCTTGCTCTCCCCCACCCCATTCTATCAAGGGCCTGTTTTTAGTATGAATATAAAAAGTTCTACTTTGCAGCTCAAGTCCTTTCCTATATTCATAGTTCCTACAAAATTTGTATTCCTAGCCATTGTGATTCAAAATCCTTTTGAAATAATTTTTAATAGAAGCAGGCAAGTAAGGTTTGGGATGAGTCCACAGGAGGTGCTGTTTCACATTTTTGTGACAAACCAGTTTTGCTTAAGCCAGAGTACGTCATGTTCATATTTAAAGCAGAAGTGGAGATACATGAGGAACCAAAAGGATGTACCCCAGAGCTACAATCATATAATCAGGAACAAAGGTACTGAACAAGAGTTTCAGTATTTAGTCTCTGTAAGTCTATATCTTGAATGTCTATTAACAGCTAAGACTATCTTAAGCAAGTATTTGAACTTGTTATAATAGTTTATAGTACTCTGACCCTAGCTCTAAAATCCAGAATTTGAAACCAACTGTGTCTAATGTGTTCAGTTCCCAGATGTCATAGAATGACTCACACAAGTATTATACCTTCTTGCTGTATGCAGATTGTGGCATCTGGACCTTGCCATATTCATAAATAAGAATCTAAAGTGGATATGCAGCCTAGTGTCCTCAAGATATTTCCTACTGTCCCTTGCCAATAGCCTTGATAGCTAGAGCTGAAGAAAATTGCAATCCAAATATCTGGAGAGCATGAAGTTACCTATCCCCTCTCTAAAAGGACCTTGAATGTTGCTGCAGTGAAACAGCTTTTGTGCATCACCTTTGATCCTGAATTTCTGCCCATCAATGCAAATCCTACTTCACTGAGGCTCTGCTAATCACACTAGGGCAAATATAAACACAAACAGGCTCAGCCAACCAGATGATCAGTTTTATGGCACTTCAGCCTTTGCAGAATAGCTCTGCAAGGCCCTTTCAAAAGCAGTACAATATTCACCTAGTAATGAATTTTAGGGAAAGAGAGGAATAGCATTGCAATGGAGATAAGCCAAGTGCTTTCCAAAGTATCCACTGCCCCCCCCTTTTTTTATTTTATTTTTTAGGCTGGATGTCAAGGCACTACTGTGAAAGAAGGGAAGCATTCAGAGTAGCAAAAGGCTGGTGGACTTGCAGAAACAGCTGGAACCGAATAGGCTCAGTGTAAAGTTTGGAGAGGCTTACTATTTTACCCCAAATGCTACATTCAGCTAATGTCTTCAATATAAAAGGATATTTCCATCAGTGGCACAAGAACAGAAATATACACTAGGGACAAACACAAGAGCATGAATAGGAGAAACTGCACAAATTATTTAACCCTGATTTATTCATTCTCCTCTGCTAATGATCTTTCCCTCACTTCCCTCACTTTAATCCATAATTTCTTTAATCAGTTTCCAATACCAGACATAATTCTGTATAAGGAGAAGAATAGGGCTATGATAGGGTTATCAGAGCTGGACTGCAAAAATCTAGGTGAACATTGGATGGTAAAAAAAAAAAAAAAAGTTAAGAATTCTCTGTCTCTCAGCTGCCATGTTAACATCATCTGCATTTTTGCAGTCCAGCTTTGGTAGCCATTGGGAAGAACCTGTGGGTCCTGGAGGATTAATCTCTGCCTTCTCCAATACTCTCGCATTTGGTTGCATTTGTTAACATGGGTTGAAACACCCACAGCCATACTGTCTCACTCACCATCGTGATGCCTGGGGGACAGTGGGGGAGATTGTACTTTTTTAACCAACTATTATAATATATAGCCACATTCTCCAATCACAGTTGCTCTGCTAACAGAAGAGAAATATCTCAGCCTTCCCCCAACTAGATGTGTTGGGACTACAGCTCCCAGAATTCACAACCAGTATTGGTAACTTCTAGGAATCTTAAGTGTTTGAGGAATGCTAGATTGGGAAGGATACCTTCTTTTCCTAGCAACAATAAATTACCACATCAATTTGATTATCACATCAATTATCCTATCAACTCTAAGATGATGTGATATGCTTGCCTCAAACAGAGGAAAGATCCCAGTGCAACAAGCAAGAGTGTACATTTGATAAATAACTAAGGAGAGGCTTTTTTAAAAACCTGTTTCAGGCTTGGCCTAGCCATGTACCTTCTCCACAAGCAACAAACATTTCTACAGGTACTGTAGTTTATTGCAAGCATAGAACCTTCAGTCTCTTTTTAAAAATAATTTCTGCCCTGCTTCTTGTACCTACAGCATGTGATGAGCTAAGTGTGAACCATTTCCTTTTCTCTTTTCTCAGGTAGGAGAAAGAGGGAGAAATTACATAGAATTATCAACATTTTAGTGCCCAGGCTACAATATCAATACTGAAACAATCTCTACAACTTCTGTACTTAGGAACACTCAAAATCTTTATCAAGTCTTGGGTTTTATTCACCTTATTCAGCTTGCAATGCAAGAACTTGTTTATTTGTTATATACTCCATCAATTGCTCCAAAGTCAGCATATAAGGCCTGCAATGTGACTTGTCCAGAACCTGGCCCTCTACTAGGCTAAAGAAATAAATTAATGGAAGCCAAGATACTGCCATCATTAAGCCAAGGCTCTTACACCTGCTACAATAAGTTCAGGAATGTCCTGAACCAATGGAAGCTAGTTATTACTAGAAGCTGGTTATAACACTTGGCAGGATGTTATTTCACAGGTTCCTGCAGTTCATCCCAAACCTATCCCTTCCATTTTTATGCCACAGAGTTGGACAACATATGACTTACATGTAGCCCCTTTTTATTTAATCTCTTGGACTCCTCCCTCCCCCCTGCCCCAGTTCCAATGCCAATATTATTAGTTTTCTAACAGGCAGAAAACAACATGTGAGGTTAGGCAAAATTATTTCCAGTACTCGGTTAATCAGTACTGGTGCCCCTCAGGGATGTGTGCTTTCTCCACTGCTTTTTTCCCTTTATACCAATGACTGCATTTCAAAGGACTCTTCTGTTAAAATTTTGAAATATGCAGGTGATACAACTGTCATTGGTTTAATTCAAAATGGAAATGAGTCAGCATATAGACGGGAGGTTCAACAGCTGGTCTTGTGGTGTGGTAGTAATAACCTAAAACTGAATACACTTAAGACCGTGGAGATGATTGTGGACTTTAGGAAGAATCCTTCTCCTATTCCTCCCCTTACTATACTTAACAGTCTAGTATCAGTGGTAGAGTCCTTCAGGTTCCTGGGCTCTATACTTTCCCAAGACCTGAAATGGACGTATAACATTACAGCCATTATTAAAAAGGCACAGCAAAGGATGTTTTTCCTGCGGCAACTTAGGAAGTTTAAATTATCCCAGGAGCTCTTGGTGCAGTTTTATAGGGGAATCATTGAGTCTGTTATCTGCTCCTCTATAACTGTCTGGTTTGGTTCTGCAACCAGACAGGACAGACTCAGACTCCAACGAATAGTTAAGTCTGCAGAAAGGATCATTGCAATCCATCTGCCTTCTGTAGAAGAACTATATACTGTGAGGGTCAAAAGGAGGGCAGAGAGGATATCTGCAGACTCTTCTCATCCTGGGTACAATCTGTTCCAACTTCTTCCTTCAGGACGGCGCCATAGAGCTCCTTATGTTAAAACATCCAGACATCAGAATAGTTTTTTCCCTCGTGCCATTGCTTTGCTGAATACCATGTGATCTTTTTTTTGCTCTTATCCAAACGCACCGTTGATTTTGCTGTTATCACCGAAGATAAATTCCTTGTGTATGTTTTATACTTGGCCATTAAAGTATTGGTATTAAAAAAAAAAAAAATCATCTCAGAACTGCCAAATAACAGTCCAAGTAAAGTAATTGGTGTATCAAGTCCACCTTGAGGAGATATTGTTTTATTTTAAAAATATTTTAAAAATACAGACTCTCCAAAATGAGAAGAATTCTCTTCTTCCCTGGTACAATCAATGCATCGTCATAATAACCATACCCTGTGACTCTCAACAGCCAAAGTGAAACTGTGATTCCAGTGACAAAATAGACCACGTCTTTTATAAAGCAAAGTTTGTGGGCCGGACTGAACTTTCTCCAGATCCCCACTAGGAACTTGCTACATCTTCTAGAGTCATCCAACTATTGTGGGGCCAGAAGAGAGATAATGAGGTGGCTGGGTGATGTTAGAAGATGCTACAAGTCACCAGTGTGAAAATGCTTTTAATATAGGAATGGTCTCTTTTTTGGATGAGGACACCATCCATGGAATGATGGCGGCTACTATAAGATCTAATTACTTTGTGCAGGGAGCAGTTTTTCAATAGGGTTAAAAGAACAGAAAAGAGAAGATTACCTGTTTCCTCCATCAATGACTCCCCTCCAAAATCTTCCAAATACCACTATTAAACTCTTTAATAGCCTTCCCCACCACCAGGAGGAAGCACAAAACTGGCCAAGTAGGGAATCCCTTTAGGGTTCCAACCAACCTATGGTCCTGATGTTAGCTTTCCCTATCCAAGAGATCCACATGCTTTCCTGCAGAAATATAGTCTGTTCCATAATGAAGACACATTATTCTATTTTTATTCTAATAAAAACATAGCACAATTACTGCTGGGTCTGATCAAAAGTCTGTCTAGGACAGAACCCCATTTCCCATAGTGGTAAGACATGAGTACAATAGCATCCCATTCTTGTACCATGGTATTTAGAGAATACTCTGCCCAATAATGTAATATTTAATAATAATGCAGAAACAGCTACCTTGAAATTTCTCAGCAGCTTTCTTTTCCTTTAGAAGAGTCTTCTGTTTTTCTACTTCATTCTCCAGATCCTTGAGAACTTCTTTCAAAAGAAACTATATTTTTTGAACTAAATTCTTACTGGAAATGGTAGAAGATGCTACTAGTAGAAACATTCAGGGCATTTTCTGCATGGCACCAATTCAACCACTGAGATGGATAGCCAATTTTTCCATAAACCTGATGAATCCCTTTTTGAAGCCATCTAACCTGATGTCATCACCCTCACCCTCACATCTCTCTCTCTCTCTCTCAACTCTTGCTACTTGAAACTGCGTAAGACCGGTTCTTTTCCCTGGGTGCATGTTGAGCTGTATATGGATTACAATACTGTAGCCTTTTCCAAACTAGCTTTGGACTTCACCAACCATAATCCCCAGGTTGAAAAATGCTAAATTCCAGCATCACATCACTTCTTTTTCCAACCTATTATAAGCCATTTAACTTTATTGCTTCTTTTGCCTATAAAATATTAACATCTGTAACCTCCTCCTTGCCCAAGGACAATTGGACCCCTGACTCCTTTTCATTGAGCTGCATAGACAAGGTTCCCTTATTTATCTGTCTTTGGGGGACACAAGTAAGGGAGGTCGATCAAGAGAGCAGTTAACATTTAAAGAGCATCAGTTTTCATGCTCTTCCTCTGCTGACTGGTGGAAAGGCATAGAAAAGCAGCTCCAAACACAGGCAGAAAAACCACATGCTTTTTTCTCTTCTACCTTTTCAAAGGCCTTTTTCTGATTTATTGCCTGTTGGTCAGCTTTACCACACGAGCCTCTTTAGGGACAAACCCTCCAACACTGAATTGCTGCTTGCCTGACAAACGCAACTGGTTTGAAACTCTGCTTTGGCAAAGAGATACAGATTGAAAGCAGAGCAGAAAATTCCAAAGAGCTAAAGATAACCTGCCTGCAAGAAAGCAAACCATCAGAATGCCCATCCCAACCCTAAAATAATAATAAAAATTATATAGGTAGCCCCTCTGAAGATGCAAAGTCCCCTAAGAGACACAACCTGAAATAAATGCAACAATTATCATTCACTTCTAAAACTACTTCCTCTCATAATGATATAGTGATTCAAAGTCAGATTGCAGAGACAGAAGTAGACCAAGCTTTAAGATCCATGGGCTTCACTCCTAATTAGAAAACTGAGTCAGATATTGACAATCAAGACAGATAACCAAGAAAAATGGACCTGACATTAAGTCAGCCGTTAAAATGTCACAGCAGAGAAAATGGCCATTGGTGGAAATAAATCACAAGAAAGAAAGAAAGAAAGAAAGAAAGAAAGAAAGAAAGAAAGAAAGAAAGAAAGAAAGAAAGAAAGAAAGAAAGAAAGAAAGAAAAGCCAAACAATAACTAAAAAGCAAAACAAAACAATTTGAGGTATGTTTAATATAAGGTGTGAAGGGTGTGAAAAGTTGATTTTGTTGGTGATGGGGTGAAAGCTTAACATTTCTAACTCTATTCTTTCCCTTCAGTGACAGATTTATCCCAGTAAAATTATGTTTCATGCTCAAACTTTGAAGGGAAAGCGGCTACGTAAATGCAGAAAAAATGCAGCGAGGCACACTTGATCCCCTAACTGGACTGCGAAGAGGAGAAAGTATTCAGGAAATGTTTAAAAAGGTGAAAGTAAGAAGAGTTTTAATAGCTCTTCCAGACATGGGGGTCTCTCCAGAGATTCATATAGAACAATCCTGAACCTCTATTTTAACATTTACAGACTTGCAACTCTCCTAAAACCTTACATCTGAAAAACTGCTTGTGTTCTCTTTCTTTTTAGATCACTGCTGAGTTTGCTTCTTATGCTTCAAATGCTTAACCATTTTTAATAGAAATATTTTCTTTTGCAAGTCATTCATTCCAGTCTGTCTTAATGCTGTTATTTAAATGTTAAATAACTTTTTAGAGAATTATATGATATTTAAGGAAGGGATGCACTCAGTTTTCCTTTACTTAGAATCAAACTATATATTTCCAGTTATGGCTGGGAAGTTTTCTTGAAAAGCTAAGAGGCATACCTGGATACACATGCAAACTCTGCCCTCACTATCACTGCCTGCTAAAGATTTTAATGACATCTACAGCCAGCCTAAATGTAGGCAAACCTGCATGATTCTCAGATAATGCTTTGACATGAGAAAGGAAAATTGTGGCTAATGTGAGAGGTCAATAATTGTAATCACAATACAAAAATATAGAGATTCAGCACTGGGATCTACATTACTGACCACAGATTGAAAGCAATGCAGTTGTGGATCATCTCACTTAACATTATACAGTGTTTCATAAGTATAAGAAAAGTTAGAAAGCAGAACACAGGCGTATGGTTTGTTGTATATTTCTGATGATCTGTCTGAATATAACTGACCATTTGTAAAGCTAAGTATCACTTAAAACTTTAAAACCAATCCTATATTCTCACACAGTTTTCTTTTTGGGAAAGATGTTTCGTGCATCCTAAAGGCTTATTTTCCCAGCACAGCCTTCCTGAGTTGAAGGCAAGACCTGCCTGTGATTCTAGAAAGTTGGGGGCTAGTATCACAGAATGGGGACATCTTCCAGTTTCCTTATTTCCGTTGCAATGTTAGGCTGGAGCTATACTGCAAAAAGGCACCTATTCTCCCACAGCCCCATGGTCATATTTCTTAAAATTTGCAACTCTTCCCACCATTTCAGTGGTCAGTGATCGGGTGTAAAATCAAGCCCACTCTTCTCCACAGAAGCTCTGGCTCAATCCTCAAAGGGAAAGCGTTATACTGTTATTGCAAATATTGATCCCCACGTTCTTCCGTCACAAGCTCTCTGCATTCCAAATGCTTGTAATGATTTCTGGCAAACAAAGGGGACGGAAATCATCAATTACTGGGCTGCATGCATGTCCTCCCCCCCCCCCCCGCCAGTGCTGCTGCCCACACATACAGACTTACCATGAGCATCTCCATCCTCCGCCATGGCATTGATTTTCTTGTTGTCCAGGATTTGAACGTGCTTCCCACTGGTCCGACTGTACAGCTGATAGGTCCGGACGAGTCTCCGGCTTAGTTGGTCGGTCACCAGGCTCTGCTCCCTCACATGCTGTGTAAAATTAGGTGGGGACTGAACAGTTACCTTTAGGAAATTAAAAAATATACAACGCACCATTATAATCTCTACTCCTCTGAGAAAGGCTATCTTGGCGTGCTCCTGGTGTACTTGGAGAGGGCACCAAGCAGGGCAGAGTGAAGGGTCTTATGGGTTGATATAGTAACGCCCGGCATTCTAGCAGTGACTGAAACATTGTGTGCTGCCCAGGAGTTTATCATTGGAAAACAAGCATGCAAGAGAGGAAATAAAGATGAGTCTGGACTGGAATCGAATACCAATATGGCTTGCCTTTGGTTTCAAAGAGATGACTCCAGACTTATGCAGATTTAAACTAGGTTGCAAATGTGGTGGCCTTGTTTCAGGCATAATCTCAATCCTGTTTGTGACATTTAAAATCAAGGAAGACTCAGCAGGGCAAACAGAAATAAAAACGAATGTGTCCCATCATTCATAACCACATCATGCAAGACGCTATAAATCCTGGAGTGGCTTAAATACAACCATGCAGAATACAGTGCATCCTGCTTGCCTGGAAATCATCTCAAGGCTTTCAATCCCTGGACTTGTTTCTACTGCTTTGATATTGGCTTTCCAGCTATTTCAACTGGTCCGTCTGAGGGTTTTGTCCTGCAGGGCTCAGAGCAGCTCTGTACCCTGGACCAGAGTGACCAGTGGATGGGGGTGGGGATGGGGGGAGCTATATTTTATCCCCTTAAACAGGGATCGGTTGTGTCAGCAGCCAAGGCAGTTCAGAAAGGTCTTCCTTGCTAATATTTACGAGCCCTTCCATACAGAGAGACATGCCGTGGGTTTCCCTCCCACCCACCCACATTCAAAGTTATCGTGAGCCTGTTAGCCGTAGGTTCAGCGATAGAGAGAATGATTTGAGTTCCAACTGCAAACCTGCAGTGGCTTTGCCCCAGCCCACGTCTGTTTCTCTCCTCTCTTGCGTTGCTCTTCTTCCACCCGCAATATGTCTCCAATTCCTCTTTTAAGTCTGAAGGGTTTGAGTTTGCCCCTGACATTTATAAAGATGTATTCTGAGCAAATGTTGAGGAGATTTGTTCCTTTCAACTTCATGGGGTGGTAGTGCATGAAAAAAGCCTCTTTCCTCACTGCCTTTCCGCCCCCCACCCCACCCCTCCTCAGCCCCATATCAGCTACTAAAGTTGTTCCAAAGAAACAGGGAAGCAACCCCTTCCTGAAAGATAGAGTTTATAAAAGTCTTCCCTTGATAATTTATCTCTCTTCCTTTGTGTGTGTTGTATGTGCCTGCGTGTGTACACAGAGATACCCAATATGGGTTTCCTATAGGCATTTCTTTCCATAACATCTCTAGATTGCCTTGCCTGCTCTAATGAGTAGACCATGTGGCTAACCATAAACCTCTCTGATTTCTATCTCATATCCCCAAATCTTACAACACTGTAAGTATACACCCTTTTGCATTCAGTCCCACTGAATTCAGTTTGATTACTCAACTTTATAGAATTAGGGAATCATTGCAAATTTAATTCAGAATCCTACACCTGTTCTCTTTTTCTTGCAGGGGAATGTTTCTGCAAGCATTTGGCTTTAACTCTCTGGATTTGCAATCAATACTGCACCAAAAGGGTTATAAATTCCACAGTATCAGACTGTGTTGTTCCATATGTTAATGAGGTTTCAAATTTCTAGGAAGCAAGAGTATTACTCAGGTCTTTTCTATTATTAATTTATACCTCTTAAGTATAAATTTTTTAAAAAACATAATAATGGAAGAAATGTGCTTCCTATTTAATCCTGGAAATTGGTTGGAGAAACAGTTCACTAAGTTTTAAATGAATCATCACCAATTTCCTACCGGGGATTCTTCAACACTGTACAATTTGGGGGTTCAGCGTACATCTACTCTTACTTTAACCCAATGTACGCTTTCACATTTTGCATTTTATGCTTTACTCCCTTCATTTGGTTGCTCACTTAATCATCAGGGTTCCTTTTACTGCATCACTTTTTTAAAAAAGCGAGGAAAGAGAAAAAGGCTTGGCTCTATCAGAATAAAAGCATCGCAGCTACAGTATTTAGAAAGGATTAAAACGATTCCTTACCTGTGCCTGCAAGCAGAAAGCAAACAAGTGCAGTAGCCTAGAATAATGGAAAAGGGGGGGTGGGGGGGAAAACAAAGTAGATGGTGAGATGACTTTTGCCATTGAAATGGAGCAGAAATAAAGATGGAAAATCGAGGAGACTGTTTTTCGGGGAGGGGAAGGGAAATCCAAATCAGTCAGCAAACAGCCAGCCTTAATACTTACAAATAGCTGAATATGGAAGAGAAGAGATTCATCCTGAGCGATTTTTACACGGCGACTTGATTGGCTCTCGGCGCAGAAGCAGGCGCTGGGGGCTCCGGCTTTTCCCACCGCCCCCCGGTGGCTTGTGTTACCGGCGGGGCTGCGGAGCGGGGAGGCTCTCGGCTGCTCTCCGCGCGCGTCCTTTTCCCTTCCCGAGGCGGCGCTCTGCCCGCCGGGCGGCTCGACCTCCTCGTCAGGGCGAGGGGCTCCTTCGGCGCTCCCGGCCCATCCCCTGAGGGCGTCCCGCAGCCGAGCGGCAGAGAATCCCCCGGAGCTTCGCCCGGCGCGCCTGAGGCAGCGGCGCTGGCTGTCAGAAGGCTCCGGGGCCAAGCGGAGAGGGCAGGCTGCGCTGACAGCTCCGCGCCAGGAGCAGGAGAGCTCGGCGCTTCGAGGCTGGCGGCTGCGGAGCTCGGAACGGGAGGCAGGCGCTCGGCCGGGTGGGTGTGCGCTCCTCTCTGGGAGCGCCCGAGGGGCAGTACGCACCGGCCGGCCCTGGTCCCTCCTCTTGTGTGCTGCTCGCCAATGTGCCAGCCCCTTCTCATCTGTCCGGGGATGGCCGTAGACCCGCGCCCCCTCCCCCCCACCCCCACAGACCGTCCCCCATCATCCACCCCTCGACGGGACCCGCCAGCGGCGCTTGAAAGCATCCCGCTGGCGAAGATGCGCTGCCTTCGAGAGACTCTGGCCTTCTCCCTCCTTCATTCACCCTCGCGGCTCGGCCGGGAAGAGCGTGCGAACGGGAGGCCGCTTGCAAACGCCTCGCGTGTTTCTGGGGTATGCCAGTTATTGCCTTGGTGCAGAAAGAGGCTACGGACACGTTTTGGGGTCCCATACCTTTCTCTGCCTACCGGTGTAACACTGGCAGCCGCGGCGTACAGGCACGCGAACAAGTTTGAGGGTGAAGGCCGTTTCAAGTATGCGTAGAAGCTGCCGCGATTTCCCGCTGAAGGTACTGTGCGCAGGTTGGGTAAACCTCGGGCCTCCCTTCAGCGGAAAGGTGGCACGCACATGTAATGCCGGACAAGTGTGGCCGAGCATCAGCTTCGTGTAGCCGGTTGGAGAAGTGGGCAGCAATCCAGCGGCTTGGGAGAGACGATGAGTAAAGAGGGAGGCCAGGCCATACGGAAATCCCCGCGAAAGTACCGCGCGGCGTGCGCCTGGGTGGCGCTAGGAAGCCCAGCAAGCGCGCCGGAATGCCGGCTTTCCTCCGGGGTTTCGGGGCTGTGTCTCGGAAGCACTCTCGAAGGGGCTAAAGGGGAAGGGGCTGAACAAGGAACGGCAGAGCAAAACTAGGACACTTCTGAGTTTCCAAAGAGCCGCTGAGTATTTAACATTCCCTCCATTTACATCCCACGCTGCCAGAGAAGTTCTTCAAAGCAGCAAGCTCCCTTGAGCATTGAAACGTGCATATAAACCGGAGTAGCTAAGCTGTGTGAACATGCATGCCCACCCAGTATGTGCCGGGCTAACCAATGGTGCTTTGTTAACAGGGAGCATGTGAAGAGCAATACCAAATACCCACAAAGACCGGTAGTGGCTTCCTCATCCTAGGACTCCTTGGAGAAACACACACACACACACACACAAAAACTTGCTCTTCAGCCCTGGAACTTGGACACCTGAAACCATTCAGTGCTTCCAAGCCAGGACAGACCATTTTCCCAACCAATGCATGAGTTATAGAGGGAAAGGAGTGGGCAGGAGAATAGAGGCTGAGCTTCCACACAAGCTTGAGCCCTCCTGCATTTCGGAAATTAACCACTGTGAAGATTAGAATACAGTAAGGATGGTGAAACTGCTCCTCCTCCTCCTCCTCCAGAACAAGGAAGCTTTTCTAACTGGACAGAGAAAATACAAGGTAGGGAGCAAGTGGAGCCAACTGAATTCCCTTGGCCCAAAAGGAGCTTGAAATTACCAGTAGCAAAATAATTGATTAGGTAGTAGTAAGAAAAGAAAAAAGAAAATAATTGAATTCAAGTACTTCATACAATTTCTACATTCATATATAATATTAAGCCAGGGTTTGAAAATGGAACAGATTAAAACATAGTGGCCTGGTTCACTCATGATGCTAAGTCATAGTGAGTGCATTCACACATCACACTAAGTCAAAAGCAAACTACATAATGGTTTAGTACAATGTGTGAACTGGCTTAATTCACTGTATAATGAATTAATTTCATTATCACAAAATGCAGGTAGATCTTTCAATATCCCAATTATTGCATAGGGATAGATATTCCACAGGGAAAGATGTCCTCTGAAGATCAAGTGCTGGGAACAAATGACTGGAGAAGTCTGTTGTCTTCATTCACTGCTTCTAGACTTTCTGAAGATATCTGAGCCACTGGGGTAACAAGTGAGTAGTTGGGGCACCACTTAAAGTATGTGATTCAGAAGATCGTTCTCATCTTCTTAGAAGATAAAGCAGAGAGAAGGAGGAATATATCTTGTTTCCAATGCATAGACGCCTTCCCCAACATGATTATCTCCATCAGACATGCAGATGGGAACTCTAGGAGTTGTGATCCAGTGAATTGAAGCTCACCAAGCCTGGAAAAACTACGTAAAGCAAGGGGGTGAGCAACCTGCAACTACAGCTCTCAGAGCCCCCTCTGGCCTTGACTGCTGAAAACTGCAAAATCTCCCTTCATGTTCATGTAAGAAATAAATGAAAACAGCTGGGTGAGTGCCCAGAGTTAAAAAAGAAAGAAAACACCCCAAACTCCCCCGTAAATCGAGCTCTGCCCACACCTGTAATGTGGCCCCTCACAGTTTGCAAATCTTACACATAAATCCCAATATTAAGCATGGCCTTTGGCCACCAAAAGATTGCTTATCCCTGCTCAAAAGAAGCACAGCAAATTCCAAGTAAATACTGAAACGGTTCAAAGGAACGTGGGGAAAATATCTGATTATTTCACTATTATTTCACTATTATATGCTATCTTTCCAAAACAACTGACTCACAATATTGATCCCATCACAATAAAAACAAAGCAACTCTCAAAGAGCAGAGAGTTTTACAGCATAACTAAATGGCACAAACAAGTACATGTCAGAAGAAGCTTATGCAAATAAAAATGTTTGTTTACATTTAATCTGGTGTCACCCCAGAGAAGCCCCCTGCCCCCGAAGAGGTCCTCAAGAGTTGATCTTTAAAGAGAGGTGGCTTCATATAGGAATGCCTCCAACTATATTGGTTCCAGATTGTTCTCAGCAGAAGGATGGGATGTTCTGTGGAAGATTTCTGTTGCTGTTGGACAATAGCTCTTATCAATCTGAAGCACTGGTCATGCTGGCTGAGGGTGATGGGAATTGGAATCCAAAAAGATCTGACCGCAGGTTCCCCATCCTTTCTGTTTAAAAGTTAAACCATTCATTAAGAATTACTTCCAGACATTGATGCAGTCAGTAACTTATGGTCTCCCTGCCTCCCCACTGCCCTGGCTTTACATAGCCATGCACATTACTTTGGAATACACATCATTTAGTTGTGGGAAGAAGTAAACGTATTTTTAAAATAAAAATATTAAGATGAGCATGTGCACCACTATTCATGGTGCACTTACCTATCAAGAGTATAACATAAGAGAGAGGGAGAAAGGGAAGGAGAACAGCAGCTGCCAGGATGCAACCCATCATGTCTTTGCCAATTGACATATCAGTCTGGGCATCTTTGCCCATCTCCTGCAATTCTTTTGGAAACACCCCCCTCCCCCCCCCCCAAGATTGGGAGCCCTGGACTTTGGTCCTGAGGCCCAGACTTAGCTAGATCACTGCATTCAGGAACAACAGATCTGTAAGCAAGAAGAAGATATAATTAGTTCCAAAATGATCACAGTAAGACTCTCACAAATCTAGATACGAAGCTGGGAAGGGAGACACTTGCATTCCTCCCCCCACCCCCCAATCCAACTCTAGGAAAGCAACTGTGTTTTGCTGAAATCTGATCCTATTGTACCCAAACCACAGTTTTGTCAACAGAAGGCACAAGCAGAAGGCTGTCCTGTATTAGCTGCTTGGTTGGTAGAAATAAGGATATTTGTCATGGATCAGTCCCAGAGGCTGTAGACAGTAATAAGAGTATGATCACTGATATTTTTACAATCACTTTCTCAGGTCATCCTGTGAACCTCAGCATAGAACAATGTTATATCAGAAAACAGATAAGCTCAGCACCTGTCAAAGGGACCATTCTGTAAACAGCATCTAAGAATCTGTTCACTGGATGATGAGATAATATGTTCAGATATACTGTAATTTTTCCAGGATGACTTAACAATTTCTTGTGCAACTCCTTAATTTGGAATTTAGAATGCACAGTGTTACCTTCTGGAGCAGGTGTTTTTGTTCTCCCTGTGAAATTTGGTTTCTGACAATGCCAGTGGAGAACTATTTTGGGGAAAAATGTTCATACACTGAAAATCAAATGGCTTGTCATGTTCAGTACTCACTGGCAACATCATCTGCAGTTTTAGCCCACGCCATATTGCAGGCCTCCGGCTCTAGAGGCCTCCCAGATGTTTTGAATGTTTTGGCCCAACAGATCTGCATGGCTCAAGACTAGAGGCGGCTGGGTGCTCCTATTGCTGCCCCACTGCAGAGCTGAAGCAAGGTGCTGGACTTGAATCATTATGCATAGAGCTGTGAAAATCTGGTTTTGTGGATTGAGACAGTCCATGCAAGCAAACTACAGCAAGTGGTAGACATTCAAAGGATTAGAGTAAAGAACAAGAGTTTCAGGAGAGGAAAAACATGCTACTAAACAAATAAATAAGCCACCAAACCTATTATCTTCACTAAGTCTCATTATCCGCTTACCTGACTTCTCTCACTCTACTTTTAAGGCTGGCTGAGCTAGATTTTGGGATGGGGGAGAAAACTGGTGGCATAAACACCAAGAAAACCATTAAAGTGTTCCAAAGTAATAACTCCTCTTGTCTGCGAAGCCAAGATCAAGCAAGGATACAGTTAGCTAGAGGGCTAGAAACAGCAGAAGCAGCCCAGCTTCTGTTGGAGAGGTAACTCGATCTGCTCAGCCTGCTGATAAGGCCAAAAGTGGCAGCCTTTGCTAACTTCGCTGGGAACAGAGGAGAGTAAGAGGCACGTATAAGACAGAACATTTCCTTCCACGTACCTTTGTATTTGCAGACGGCTCTGGTTTTTTCTTTATTAGTGAAAACAAAAGCCATACTTACATATTCAGTTTTAAGCGATTCAGATCGAAGCGTAACTCTTTGAAAGATCCATGGGGTCAACCTGCAACAGCCTAAAGAAGTCTTGTCACCTTAAATATTAACTTTTTTATTAATCCCAATACGTTTGATAACTTTTAAGGTTAGGATAAGACTTTGTTGTTATTTTCTCTTTACCCAGGTATCAGTTTATAAACAGCTCTCTCTCTTCACTCCAAATCAGATTATCTAAATGTTTCGTTACCCTTCCCCAGCCAGCTGGATAAATGAGTAAAGACTGAATTTGACATTGAAAGCTCTTTTCTCATTATTCTGTTCCAAAGCCAAAACTTTGGAGATATGAATCTTAGATGCAACCAAAAAAAAAAAGGGGGGGGGGACTCCACAAAAGCAGTATAATTCCAGGCAATTTGTATGTAGAGTATAGATATCTGTCAAAGCTTTTACAAAACCCAAAGAAAATGAAAAGAAAGGTATTTCCATTTAAATGAATTCGGAGCACTCAACTCTGTGTTCCATCTCCAGGGATATCCATTGTTACTTTGAGGGGGACACACTTTATGAGAACCCATTGGGCCATTAAATATATCCCTTCAAAACACTTTGTGATGTAGTATCTAAGGAGGGGTCAAAAAAGTCAAAATGGCAGCCACAACCATGCACTTGAAGTTCTGCCCCTATTTATCGTGTGACATACTGTACATAAAAGAGGCAAAGCTTCAATTGCACAGTTGTAGTTTTTGACCCCTCCCCCCAATACATGTCCCTGTTTAGTGACACCTTGAATTTTAGCTAAAACTCTTAAAATGTACATTTTCAACCAACTCCCAATAGGAATACAATAATAAGAGAATCCACATAATTTTCTTTTTAAAAACGTAACAACATTGCAGCTTTCTGTTTCCAGTTACTATTAAGATGACAGTGAAATCAGCTATTTCTTTAGAGAAAGGAGCAACAAGGAATCAGTGCTAATATTAATCGAAAATTAAAAAGAGATGTTAGAATAGCTTCTCCAATATGTACGACAGAGAACACACCCCAGCCTTCCTCCATTTAAGTATCCTCCAGATGTGGACGTTCTCAGCAATGGCTGTGCTGGCTAGAACAGCCTGGAAGTTGAAATCCACATATTTGAAGGGGGCCCTCAGTAAGAAAAGCTATCCTCCTGTACAAAGGCATAGCCTTATGTGGCTCCATACTTCCATATGGAACTACTGTACTGTATACAGGGAGCAAGCCCCACACTCCCTCGCAGTGATCGCGTTACCTCGTTGGGTAATGAAACGTCTGCAAACTCCACAACTTCCTACAGCAAGAAAGTATAGATGGCTTATCTCTGGAAGTTGTTTCAGTGATTCAAAGCGGTCTGTGTGATACCCTTCTTCACCGTCTTTCAAAAAGCAGGAGCAAATCTTCACTTCCCAAAGCTTTCAAATGAATAAGCATTGTGTGGGTTCATTTGCTCTTGTTCAGGTGCATCATTTTAAAAACTGTCTGCCTTAGTTGTTTTGTGTTTATTTATTTGTTTTTGTATTTGCAAAGGCAGGCTTTTCAGGGGTGGTGCAGAAGCACATCCTTCTTCAGAGAAACTAACTGGTGCTGTAGTTTGGCTCCTTTTTGCATGTTGTGAAGACTTTTTTTATTTTTCTCTTAAAATCTTACTTTTTAAAGATCTTGTCCAAATACAGGTACTAGTTATGGTCAGGTTTTCTGCTGTGCATTTTATCGTGTTTTGGAGTTTTGCTTCTTTTTTAGGGTATTATTTTTTTCTATTTGAGAACATAATAAAAGGCTTTTTGATATATATTGTATCCATTTACTGTAGTCAGTCACATTGTACATCATTTAGAGAGCTCTGATGGAGTGGCTAGAATAGACAGCCTTTATACTGACAAAGAAATGGGCACTAATTCAATGTACAAGGAAAACATTGTGGAAACAGGTTACCAGAACCAGTGGTATTTTCTGCTGCTAAACCAAACTGTGTGTGTATGTGTGTGTAAGAGAGCAAGAGAGACGTATAAACCTAAACAAAGCTCAAATGTCTTAGAGCATGCATTGTGGCTTGATTTCTTTCTTTGATTAGGGATGAATTTCTTCCACATATTGGTGATGGAATCATCAATCACATTACAGAGCATGGTACATACACATTGCAAGCAGCAGAAGAAATTGCACATAAATGTGGCAGCACTAGGACACATAACAGACTGTCTGATCCAATCTGAGTCTGCCTGCTCTGTAAAGGCATCTCAAGAGGACCCACTTAAGGTATTGCCTTGGCAAGAAGTGAGAGGAGTATGGACCGGAGAGCGGGCCTTCTCTGTGGTAGCCCCTGCACGATGGAGCACTCTCTTCTAGCATTGAAGAAGATACTGAAACCCTTCCTCTTTAGTGGCTTTTAGTGCTTAGGAGCCATCATATATTTTATTGTTGGGTTTTAATTGAGGCAGTTGAGATGTCACCTTATATTGTTGTACAATGCCCAGAATCTTGGGACTGAGAAATATAGAATGTTATAATAAATAGATACAGGTAGTCCTTGTTTAACAACACTAATTGGGACCAGAAACTCTGTTGTTAAGCAACACGATCGTAAGTCAAAAAAGCCACATGACTGCACCACTTAGCAGTGACAGTCCCAGCAGTCCTGGTTGCCATCATTAAACAAGGACCACGTGGGTCGTTAAGCGAGGATCTCATGTGACTGTGACTTGCGACCTCCTGCCGGCTTCCCCATTGAGTTTGCTTGTGGGAAGCTAGCAGGGAAGGTCACAAATCACAATCAATGACTGTGGAGACACTGTAACAGCTGATGGCCCTGTGCAATTGGCTATGTAAACAATAAAATAGAAGAAGCCATAGCAAAATGGCATAAAAACATTGATGTGCAAGAATATTAAGGGACACATTCTGAACAAGAACCACCACCCCCTCTCCTAAAGACATGTTAGGGTTTCAAACCAGAGAAGAGCCTTCATAGAGCTCTTTCAGAACTAAATGGCAAATGACCTCACAGGGATACGCTAAGCATTGATAATTAAAACACGTGCAAGAAATGAAATGAGAAGTAGAAGACTTAAGTGAGGTCCACACAACAAAAACATGAGAGATGTTTTTGTTACAGTGCCAGCTAATTAGCTAACTACCACTTTGATTTCAATCTTTGCCTGTTTACTTAGAAGTTAATCCCACTGAACTCAGGCAGAAATTATTGCTGAGTCAGGAACCCCAGAAATGGACTACACAGCACCAAGTCATCCTTTCAGCACTTATTCCCAGATCCTCCAGGCCTGCACTGATTTCAGAAGGTGGTGAGATAGGCATCCCATTATTAAGGCAAATTGTTCCCTTGGTTTTCAAACACAGGTTGCTCATAACAAGATAAGTCCTTGGCAGCGGAGGGGAACAAGAAAAGGAAGAGGACAGTTCTCACTCATTTAAGGAAGATTAAGGATAGCTTTCCTGAGGACATGCAGATTGCAAGTGTTACCATTGATCAGGAGGCTGTGGTGTGAGTGTCAGTGAATCAGTGAAAACTCAAGTGAAGGTCTCTCGTATCACTCAGGGAGAGAAAAAGGGGGTGAAAAGAGAGAGAGGGACCATCTATTTTCCTATCATAGGTCAGGTGTGGGGCCATTCACACCTGTGCAATAAGTGCAGAATTTGGGAAGGAAAAGAGGATTCTTCTGTGGCTAAGATGCCCTCTAGCTCTTCTACCTTATAAATAAACTATCGAGCAAAGGGTGCCCCCACTGCCCTCCTGCCGAGGGTGGAATGAGTGACAGCTGCTAATTCAGTGTAAATGGCTGGTGATGGCTCAGGACTCTCCCCTCCTCCCCTCAGAAGGCCTTATCTTATCAAGGCCCGTAATTACAACTGCTATTTTGTTTCCTCAAATCAGCAATCAGTGCTTTTTGCCACCAGGACAGCTCCTGTCAGCCTGAGCCTTGAGTGACAGATTAAAGAGCTGGTGCCCTGCTTCTCTCCCCCACCTCTCTCTCTCTCTCTCTCTCTCTCTCACACACACACACACACACACACATATAGAGGGAAAGAGAGAGAGAGAGAGAGAGACCCAAAGAGCAAAAGAAGGGCACAGCTTGCTTCAACTCTTCTTTGTTTCCTTCCTTCCACCTCCAAATAAATGCAACTTGCATTTTCATTTTGGCCTCTTATTTAAAAAAGAAAATAGAAAAGTATTTTGGATTGATGGATTTTTTTAAAGTTTCAGATTCTACCCCCTCAAGTTTTACTTTGCTTAATAAAACATTGCCTCAGATTCTTTTGAAGTTTGGAGGTAAAAGTATCCTATCCTACTGGGTATTATTACAAAACTGTTGGATATCAAAAATGTTGAACACACGAACTAGGTAAACTTTAAGGAATCTGATTGCTGGTGACTGTGATACTTATTCCAGTTAGGATTGTTTCTAACAAGGATGACGCTGGATAGACCAAAGAATTAATCCATCTGTGACATGAACTAGAGAGCCAGTTTGATGTAGTGGTTAAGATACCAGACTAGAAGCCAGGAGACCATGAGTTCTAGTCTGGCCTTAGGTACAAAGCCAGCTGGGTGACCTTGGGCCAGTCATACCCTCTCAGCCCTAGGAAGCAGGCAATGGCAAGCCATTTCCGAAATCTTGCCAAGAAAACTGCAGGGACTTGTCCAGGCAGTTGCCAGGAGTCAACACTGACTTGAAGGCGCGCGTGCGCGCACACACACACACACACACACACACACAAATGACATGAAATATGTAAATGTCCAAGGACATGCAAAGGTGTCCCTGTTCCCAACATCCTTAAAGGGAGGAGGACAGAATACTGTGTTGTTATGGGGACATCAAAGAAGAGTTAATTGGTCCATTCATCCAACCCCAAGTTTTTTAAGTGTAGCCCCAAATAGACCCAGTCATGCACAGAAGTAAACTACCTGCACTCAGTCAATCATAGTGTAGCAACTCCTAGTGCTGGTCAAGTGACAGTTTTGCCTTGCTAGTCCTCCAAGAAAAAGGGCTGGAGAAAAAGAGCGGCTGAAAAGCAAGTCTCTCTGTTACAAAATTCACTGTCAAAACCTGCCAGCAAAGGACATACCTCCCACTGTGACCACACAGTGCCTACCGTTGTCTTGTTGACCAACAGAGATGGACTACAAATGCTAGGCAGCCTTGCCAATACTCTCCTGGCACAAGAACTCATGGGATATCAGGCAAGTCCTGGAGAAAGTGGTGAGGTTCCAGAATCTCCAAAATATTTACTACTTAGTATGACTATGTGCTGGCAGAATCACTGAAATTTGACTAAATTAGCGGCTAACTGGATTGTAGTAATAGGATTTTAGAGACTCTGGCAGACTATAAAGTCTTCCAGATTAAAATGCAGTCCTGATAAGATAAGCTCCCGGATGATCGTCAGTATCACATGGGGGCTTGCAATAATGACCAGTTCTGATAAGTTTCTGTGCCAATAGCATTTATACATGTGTGGAGGAATGAGATTTCAAGGCAGCAAATGTCACTTCCTCCTACCTCCCAGTTCCTTAGATCCCACTGTAGCAGCATATGAAATACATGTGAAAAAAGGGGTGAGGTTTTGACTGCATGGTTGAGCTGCCATTTTGCCTTTTTTAATGCCCCTGTGGACACCTCTGTTGGACAGCAAGTAAAGGAGCCCAAATGCAGGAATGTTGATACATAAATACGGGAACATGCCAGCATGAGGAGGCTGAACTAGACTATTGTCCAGTTGTTGTATAACCAGTGAGCACTGGCTGGCTGGCAGTTCTTTGTGCTCAGCTATTGCCACATAGAGACAAAATACGAAATTGCAGAGACATCACACTGACAAGAAAGGTATGCCTTATCACAATGATTATTTTTCCAATTGTAATCTATGGCTGTGAAAGCTGGACCTTCACAAATGCTGAATAAAGAGAAATGGATGCCTTTGAAATGTGGTGCTGGAGAAAATTGTTGAGAATTCTTTGAACTTCAAAAAGAACAAATAACTCAATATTAAAAATAATAAAACCAGGCTGCTCACTGAAAGGACAATAATGAAGCTAAAAATATTTAAATATTAAAATTAATTTTATAGAATGAAGCAAGTGTCACTAGAGAAGATTCTGACTCTTGGGAAAAAAATTGAAGAATATAAAAAAAGAAGTTGACACAAGACAAGATGGCTAGGTATTATCACTGATAACCCAAGCATGAGCTTATAAAGACTGAAAGAAGCAATTAATGGAAGACAATCCTGGAAAAATTATGATCATACTGTAGGTCATGAAGAGTCAAAAGCAACTGAATGGCTAAACAAGAACAAATTGCCAGAAAGGGCAGGCAATGGTTAGCTAATTGTTTTCTGTGAACAAAAGATCCATAAACATATAATTGTGTCCATGCATCTTGATGCTGAAAAAGATCTTCAAATGGTCAAAAAAGCCAGAACCAAAACCAAATGCATTATCAACTGGATTGAGAAGGATTGGGAGACAGAAAGACTGGTTATCTGGAAAAGCCAGCCTCAAAATACTATCCGATATATGCAAGACAAACCTTTACAGAACCCTTGTAAATAGGACTACAGTTCCTATTATTTCCAGGTATGGCATGGCTATGGTATCTGAGTAGGATGGAAACTAATTCCACAGACATGGCGATCAGCCTGTTAGAGAAGGCTGCTCGCTGTACAATTGAGTGCCTAAGTCACCCTTGCTGTAAGCTTGGTTGTCCACAAGGTGGCACTCATGCCACTCTGAAGACATTTTACAGACCTGAAGGAAAGCAAACTCCAAACCCCAAATAATTTTAGCTCCCTTTCTACTCTTTTTGCAATATATTTCATAAGGCGTCTTCCATTACCAAACTTGTTTTGCTTGTTTGGATTTATCCATAGTCTGTTTGTTTCCCTTTATCTTTTTTTTAAACTTCCCTCTATACACACAACTTAGTTATAACATTCACTTGCCATTGGTCTTCAAGTCTCAAGACAAGCAATTTCCTTTTGAACAAACCTTTGTTCTTGGTTTTGCCCTAGTTAGCATTCATCTATTTTTAATCACACTTATTTTCATGATAACCAGAGTTAGCAGCAGCAGCAGCAGCAGCAGCAGCAGCAGCAGCAGCAGCAGTCCAACTAGGCCTACTTCATTGACACCAGAGCTGTGCTTCTTGCATCACAAAGCTAGGCCTGATATTAAAATGTACTACAATCCCTGGTGTAAAATTGCTTCAGGGTATGGCGGGTAATTAAAATATGAGACTGTTCACAGCTACTTGTCTGCTGGACGCTGATGGCGGGAAAAGCAGAGAAAGTTCATGGCCTTGGGGATGGGGCTGATGGGTGGATTGAGATGTTCCTTGACTCTGAACCTGGCTAATATTAGAATAAACCAATAAGCAATTTTCTACCTGGCAAAAAACAGAAAAGGCTTCCCCCCCCACCCCATCCAGTAATTAGCAAATGAGCAAAGGACAAACTGGAAAAGATTATCCCAATTATTAGAGGAGATTCTTTTTCCCAATTGCCTCCACATATAGAATCAGCTGCATATCCAGAGATGAGTTATTCCAGTTATCTGGAATGCATTCTACAGAATAGACCAGAATAGACGTTGTTACATAATCTCATAGGGTTGCTGGCTGTTTAAGTCAGCCCATGAGAAAAATTCAAAATTCATCCACATTTTGTGTCAACAGGGTTGGTCATAACTACTCAAATATGGATTCTGGGTGGACTGGGGCTATGCGCATCACCTTGTTTTATGTCGTGCTGCCCAGAGTGGAGCCTGTCTCTTGTCATATTTAGGGACCACAATATTTGCCAAGCTCAAGTTTACTCAGTTCATTTTAAGCACATCTGTGTAATTTCCATATCAGTTTGTTCAAGGATCTGCATGAAAGTTCCTACACACTAGCGTGCACACTTCACTGGAAGCACCATCATGGATAAACCTTTTCTTGATAAACAGTTTGGCATACTTTTCCTCGTATACCCACTTTTTGTGGATATTGTTTCTATTATACTGTATATTTGTGATTACTCCCCAACATAGACATTTTGTACATAATAGCATCCCTTTTGCCACTCTAAATAAAAATCCCTGGACATTCATATAATGAAGAAAAAAGTAAGAAATGAACATTCAAGTTCTCAGCAACAGAAAATTAATGATTATGCGATAGATACATTTTAACAGATCAAAAGAAAACACAGCAAAACGTTTTTGAAGCACTTAACCAGCCATTACTGTATATGCACCCTTACCTGAGACAATAATAATGTTCAGAATATATTGTGCAAATGTATGTACAAGCTAAATATGTTGAGTTAGTAGGGACAAATAAAAGGAAAAGCTACATAAAATTAACAAGCTATCAATAAGTGTCCTTTTCATATAAAGTGATATTAACAGCGGTTACCAAACATTCGTATGTTAAAGAATATCGTAGAACACCTTAATAAGGATTCAGTTGCTGTGAATCAGCTGTAGAACTGAGGCATCACACTGTTATTAAGGGTTTGTTACAGATTCCATGAAAATGGGAACAAGAAGTATTAGTGTTTGCTGAAATGGGGAACATACAGCTAATACACTTCTAACATAAGGAAATAATTGGGGGGGTCTGAATAGGGAAAAGCAGACCAACTCGGCACTAACAAGACTGAGTGGCTTTGAGTTTTAGGGCCTCCTGGATCCAGTAATTTTCCATCTTTAGTTCTGGATGGGGTTGCATTACTCCAGACAGACCTGGTGTGCAATCTGGAGGTCTTCCTGAACTCAAAGAGCAGGGGGCAGCTGTGGCCAGGAGGGCTTTTGCACGACCTCTGTGCTGTGCATCAATTGCGCCTCTTCCTGGATCAGGAGGCGCTGCACACATCACTCATGCTTTGGTCACCTCCTGGCCAAATTACAATGGGGCAACCCTTGCAGAACATATGGAAGCTGCAGCTGATCCAGAATACAGTGGTGCAACCAATTCTGGGTGTGCCTCAATATGTCTATGTTACACCTTTGGTTCATGAGTTGCACTGGCTCCCCATGGGCTTCCAGGTGTAATTCAAGGTGCTGGTTGTCACCTATAAAGCCCTTCATTGCATGGGACCAGGATATATGAGGGACTGACTATCTCCAATTGTTTCCACCTATCCCATTAGATCTAGCAGGAGGAGCTTGCTCCAGGTCCTGACACGTAAAGAATGTCATCTGGTGGGAGCCAGGAAATGAGCCTTTTCTCTTGCAGCTCCTGCCTTTTGGAACACCATTTCACTCAAGAATTATTGGCCCTGACCCTGCTGGCCTTCTATAAATCCCTTAAGACCTGGCTGTTTTCCCAGGCACAGGGGTTGGGAGGTAGTTGAGTTTGTGAGTTGTATGATCTTCAGATGCTGATGGGTTTACCTTCAGCTGCCATTTTTTTCTGTTGGTGAGCTACATGGGTTACCAGTAAGATTCTGGCTGCAATTTATTACCTTTAAATAAATTTATTACCTTTATATAAATTTATTACCTTTATATAAATTTATTACCTTTAAAGCCCCACATGGCATAGGGCCTAGTTATCTGAGGGACCATCTATCACTCATAGAGTCTGCCTGTCCTGTATGATACAGCAGAATCGGCTTGCTTCAGATCTTGTCAATTAAGCAGTATCATGTAGCAGGACCCAGGGAACAGGCCTTCTCTGTTGCTGCACTTGCCCTCTGGAACAGCATCCCCTAGAGATTCATATGGCCCCAGCCCTACCTACCTTTAAACAAGCCTTAAAAATCTGGTTCTTCCCCCAGGCCTTGGGTTAGCATGTGGTCAGGCCGCTTTTAGTTGGAGGATAGGATGAGGTATTTCATTTTGTTTTTAATTTTCTGTGTCTGACCAACTGTTATTCTTTTTTAATATGAAATTGTTTTCTATATGAACTTAATTGTGAACCTGCCCAGAGTCATTCTGGAATCAGATGACCTATAAATTTAGGAAGGGAGGGAGGGTGGGTGTGGAGAGATATAGTGCTGACTTTTCTCTTCTATTATCTCCTGACTTTAATTTCTTTTGCTTCTCATTTCTTACCCTTTTCCAGTTATTTCCATAATGTTACATACCTCAAAAGGAAGTAGCATGATGGGTTTGTATGTATGTATGTTTATGTCAAAGAGGAGGATTTCTTGCATGGTGTGTAAAACTACCTTGGCTGGCTTTGTTAACTTTTATTTGGGTGGCTGGGAAGGATCATTTGGGCAGCAAGACCCCTTGGCTGGCCTTGGCCTCCTAGTTCCCAAGGGCACATCTGAGAACTGATATTCAGCTGAACCCAAGACTAAACCTCTCAGGATGATGGTTGGCCATCTGGGCATTGCACCACAGCTATGCTTTCTCCCCCCTTCTCTCCTCTGCCTTCTCTCCCTTAATAAGCCAAAATGTGGAGATCAAGGTAGATCTTAGGCAAGGAAGTACCTGGGCTAGTGATGGAATTGGGTCAACAAAAACAACAATCTCAGAGTTCACAGCAAAGGCAGTGATCTCTCCCACCACCTCCACAAAGGGAGAGCCATATTAATGGAGCACTTTAGTGACAACAGCACAACTGTGCCATGGCTGGGTGACTCCTAGTTGCCGCAGGCAAGACTGTAAGACCAATTAATGTTGCCTCTCTCCCAGGCTCATAGTGTTCCCTCCCCAGCCTTCTAGGGCATGATCCATGGGAATGACTTTGTTGTTTGTACCCACAGCACAAACATGGCCCCAGGGCGGCAGCAGCCATCCATGGGAGCAAGTCTTCATTTACCTGCTTTGATTATTAGGAGGAAAACACACAATAGCCAGCATTTTCAGGGAAGGGGATCACCCCTTGAAATGTCAGTACTCCTGTATTGGCTTTGCTTATTCTGCTTGTATTTTGGATTCCAGAACAAGGGACTGACTCCAAAGTGAGCCAATATCTTTTCAGGAGCAGGATGGAGCATCACTAGGCAAGAACATTTCCTAATATCCGTTCCCAAAATAATGTAGGCAATGATGGCTTCCCTGCACACTTACCTGAAGCGAACCATGCATAAGCATCACGTGCAGGAGGTGCACTATCAAATTTCTTCTTTCATTTGCCACAGGCATGACTTCTGCATGCAGACCACAGCAATGTAGTTCTGCACAGAGGCAGTTTCCAATGACAACCTGTGTGGAAGTTCCAGAAATGAAGTAAGAGAAGCTGTGTTGATACTGCAGTAATTTTAGCTCTGCTGAGTTTAGGGGTCTGGAGATCTAGAGAAGAGGCCTCTTCTCCCCTGTTGCTATTACTTCTGTTGACTTGTCTTCTTCTTCTGGCCTAAGTGGGCCAACCTCTTACAATGACCCAGATGAAACAAGTAAGAGAAGTGAAAAATTCTTCTCGTTCTTACACAGTTAACATGCCTGGAATGAGAGAAGATGCAGTAGCAGCAGCATGAGGAGAAAGCTCCAGGGATTGGAAATGGGCCCCCTGTGGGAAGTTGGGCCTTGGCAGATGCCCTATTATGCTGATTCTTGACACCAGTCCAACATTTAGGATAAAACGCTAGCCGAACAGCAGCAGCCTTCACGCAATTGAATGTTCAAGTGGTCACTACGGGACAGATTATGTGTGTCAGTCTGGAATGTATAGGGCTCAGGTAAGGATCTGAATCAGACCATTATGAACACATGCAATTCGTGATGAATGGCTATTTGGGACAGAGATTACTAGGGTTGTGTATACTTCAAAAATGATTCAGAAGCCTGGGAGAAAAGTTGCATTTGCTTTAAGACTTGCATGTGAGTCAACTTCTTAAAGAGCAGTATCTCTTTTGCAGGCTTGTGGGGAAATATGAAAAAAGATGGACTATTTTACGGAGCAGCAGAGAGATGCTACATTTGTGCAAGGTCTGAAGCACTTCTCCAAATCATTGTTGAAGTGGTGCAGCCTTAAAGTAAAGGTTCATTTTCACAACTAGACCAATTTTCAGCTTGAAGACGTTTCCCCCCTTCATTTTTTTGCGGATGTGAGTAGCTTCATTAACTCATGAACCACAGCAGTAGTTCCTCTGAAAGCATTTTCATTAACTGTCCTCTGTAGGGACTAATTTCATAAAGGAGGAAGTGGAAGGAAGATCCACGATAATCTCTCTACCTGTATCTCTGCAGTTTCTTCCCCTTCGCTTTCTTCTCGAGCCGCTATTTTAGGGCACCTCCACTCAACTACTGACTTTATCTTGAAGGTATTTAGGAGAGCCGGCACCAGACCCTGATCAGCACTCTCCTTGTATGTGGAAAGGGACCTATCTTTACAGACACAATTTTTTAAGTGCCTCCTAATAAGTGGTTTGTATGAAGTTTGCATCTATGCAGATCCTTTCTCTCCGAGCCATAAGGCATATGCATACCACCATATGAGCATGAAAAAACAAACATGAAACAAACATGAAAGAGAGCTTTTACATTCATAAAACTATGGACAGAACCAACTGCTGAATAACCAAGGATCTCCAAGATTGGTTAGGGATCAGGGTTATTATATAAGTTAATTATACAGGCAGGGGAAACTAATGGAGTTTTTAGATTTCATTAATGCCTCCACCATCCCTTCCACCTCTGGAATACTTATAGCATATAATAGCAAGTAAAAAAAGTATACATGATGACAATTTAACCAAAAAAATCAGTCTGGAACTGTTTAGGAAGCACTTTGGATCATTATTTTAAGCCAATCTATTTCCCATTTCACAGAATTAGCCACGTGTATAGGAACTGAAGCTGTTGCCTAGAGAATCAGTTGCCTTCAGAGTGATAATGTTTGGTATGTTCAAGTCATCAAATGTAGAAGTGGGCGGAACAGAATGGTTCAGACAAATGTCACAGTGAGGGAAACTGTAACTTGAGACCTGTTTGTGTATTTAATAAGAAGCCTAAACAAACTCTATCACGTAGCCTTCAGGGCTCCTGCCACAGTTGTGGGTGAATTACTGAACACAAGAGTTAGCAAAACACTGGAGCATCACTCTAAACAACCTAGTCTGCAGGCAGTGCTGTTTCCCTTGGAAATATCCCATTGTCCATCCCAAATCACTGAGGTGTACATCTATTTCCTTACGTTAAAGCCTGGAAATTGCTGGGTTGGGAGAATGGGCAAAAATATATTCAAGATCTCCAAATTAAAAATAGTGGCAAAAATGAACTTGGTTCTTTTCTTTTCTTTTATAAGAACTTACAAGAATTCACAAATATTTACATAACTAGGATGCCAAAAAAGACATGAGATTAAAAAGAAAATTGAATGCAAGAGAAAACACAACCATTTCTACTGGGAATGTAAGTCCATTTTAGCTAAGGCTGGCTGGCTAATCCTCTGTTTTTTCTGTTTTTAACCGAGAGGAAAATGAAATTTACAGCATAGTATCCATGCTACATGTCTTATGAGAAGCTTGTTCTTGCAGATGCTCTTGTCTGGTCTGGTGGTCCATCTCTCTTAATTTGCTTATAAAGACTTAAATCAGATCTCTAATGGAGATGAGAGAAGGTGCCTCTAGTTTCATGTTATGATTTGGCCCAATATCTTCTATAAGACCCAATCAAAAATTGTACAAGGAATGCTGAAATATACTTTTTAGGGCTTTACACCATTCAAGACATCATTAAACTGGGCAATCTGGGTAGAATTAGTACGTCAAACAAAATACTTTTTAAAGCATTCTCAGATAGAAATAAAGCAAAGACACACGGCGTGTGTGTCTTTGACTCCTGGTGTCTACCTGGACTAGTCTCTGCAGTTTTTTTGGCAAGGTTTTTCGGAAGTGGTTTGCCATTGCCTCCTTCCTAGGGTGGACAGAGTGTGACTGGCCCCAAAGTCACCCAGCTGGGTGTCTATGACAGGACTAGAAATCAGAGTCTCCCATTTTCTAGCTGTATGGACTTCAACTCCCAGCATTCCCCAGCCAGCATGCTGGCTGGGGAATTATGAATGTTGAAGTCCGTACAGCTTAAAGTTGCCACGGTTGAGAAACATTGCCTTAAAGGATATCCATATCCTTTAAGAAATGTGGTTGCAATCCCAGTAACATTTCTTTATAAATCAGGAGGTAAAAATCTCTTTCACAAGTCTGTTTAAATCCTGGGATTACATTATCTTTTTGTGCTGTGACATTCATGCTAGGAGCACTTATAGAACATATTTATTTGGGAAAAAAATAGGGTTTCTGTTTGTTTTCTTAGTCCCAGTAAAGCAAGAGAAACAAATATGCCCACATGTATATCTGTTCTTCCTTGGGAAAAATAAACTAACAGCTCCTTTTCTTGGAAAGGTTTGCCAAAAGAAATCTGTGACACCAAGATCTCCTCTTCCTAGACAATCCTCTCTGTTTGCGCAAGGTATTTAAGTCTATGCTGATAGCATCATCTTTAGAGAAGAACCCATTGCCCCAGCCTGACCCTCTAATCCCATTCTTCCCCTTAAACATGGTCTGCATAAGCAATCTCTCTCTCTCTTTCCCTCATACACGCATACATATAAACACCCACACTCCTGATGACAATCTCAATATAGATGTTTGAATTTGCAAAGGTTAAATATTAACTTTAGATTCTTAATACACAAGGACTGTTGGTAAAGTGTTCATCTAGACATCAGAGTTGATACACCAGGAAATTTGCAACATTGGGATCCAGCTTCACCAATTTCATACATGAAAAGCTTTATACATTAATTCTCTGCTCCAAGGATTCATCAAACACAAAACAATGACTGCTGTAGACAATGTGGTTAAACTGATCAAAGCCCTGGACAGCATTTGAAAACAGGTGGGGTCTTGGATGGTACAATTTACCAGTTACCATTTTGCATCCTCTTCCTCCTCAAACACTTGAGCAGCTTCTTTTGTCAGCCCAGGAACATTTCCAGCCCCCTGGAAACTGGCAAAGAGCCCACAGTAACGCTGTGTAAGTTTGGTGGGGATGAGAGAGGAGGAGAGTTGCCTTTGCAAAAGTAATGGGAAGACAGAAATTAAAATTGATTTTATTCTATTTACACTTAAAAGCTGAAGTAAAAGTTATATATAACAACATGATCTTCACCCAATTGTGTATTAATAATTTCCCATTCTGTTACACAAAAAACACAATTGGGGTGAGTCTCTGGGGGCCTCACTAAGGTATTCAGGAGACATATAGGTAGGTCCTGGGGCCTCAGGAGTTCACTTCAGTCCTACATTGACAGCTGCATCTTTAATAAAACATGTTTAATAAAATATTGAAAGGAGAAAGTTTTTTAGATTTTCCAATTTTAGGGAACAGTACATACTGGGAGGATGGACAGAAAAATGACACCAAGACCTAGATCTACCCTGGCCTTGCATAAAGTATTCCCAGTGAAGTGAATGGAGTAAAGCTTGGACAGGGAGGAATAGGAAGAACAACAGCTGAAAGAGAGTGGGACAGATTTATGCGAGAAGGTGGAAGCAGCTGATTCCGCAAAGAGAAGCGGTACAATGAATTCCTCCTGCCTGTAAACAAATTATCTCAGCAATAAGAATAATTTATTCAATTTATAAGTCCACCAATTAAAAATGACTCAAGAAGTCATGCAATGGATTCAAAACATCACAAGAAAACAAAGGAAGCAAATACAGTAATAGGGCAGACTGGGAAATACACAGAAATCTCCAACAACAATTCAAGTAGGATCACATATTATTGTTTTAATGGAAGTTATAATCTTTTCTTGACCGTTGATTGATTATGCACCATCAAGCCAGCATCGACTCTTAGAGACCACCTAGATAGATTATCTACTCCTAACCTGGTCCTTTAGGTCTTCCAAAGGCGCACCCATTACCATTACAACTGAGTCCATTTACCTCACTGCTGGCCATTCACTTTCTCTTTCCTTCCACCTTTCCCAGCATTACAGCCCTCTCCAGACAGCTAAGTCTTTGCATGTCTCAACAGAAGGATAATCTGAGCCTGGTCATTTGTGCCTCGAGGGAGAACTCTGGGTTGATTTGTTTGATGATCCATTCGTTTGTTTTCTTGGCTGCCCTTGGTATTCTCAGGAGTCTTCTCCAACACTCGTATCAAGAAAACAGTACAAGGAACTGCAATATTATCAACAGTCTTTAAAGGACAGGGAACCCAATATTGTTGAAAATAGTTTATGGGAAAGGGTGTGTCACCGGCCTAGTCTTCATAAGGCTGTTCTCTAGGTTTATGAGGGAAGCTGATGATAGAAGATACATGGATAGTCCCATGTATTCAGACTGGCAGAAGCGCACCATGTGGTGCTTTGGAATTGAGGCACTCTAAGCAGCTTTTAAAAGGTTTCAAATGAACTGAGAAACAGGCAACAGTCAGTAAATGGGATGGATGTCCAAAGCAATGTAACCTACTTACAAATTTTGGCTGAAATAACCAGTAGAGATTTCTCCAAGAGTCCCTTAAGATGATGTGCAGGTAACTTTACTGCACTGGTACAATTTTTCTCACACATCCTGAACTCCATCCAAGACCTTTGAAGAACGTGTAAAACTAAATCCTTCATTCAAAGTCCCTAGAAAGAAACAAGTTTCAAGGATGTCTTTGCTGATAAGGCTGCCATCATGTGGCTGCATGAAGAATCTGCTCTTTCATGAAGAGCTACTGCTTAAAACTGAGAACTACACTCTTTTGCTTGTGGAAGAAATTCCCATGCTTTCAGGAAGTGTGTTGCTTCTGCTACCCCTCTCCCCAAATCAACTGAATCACAAACCACTTGGAGGCCTTCTTATCCTACTGTCTAGCAAAAAGGCCCTTATACAATGAAGTATATGCAGGACAGGAAACATGAAAGAAAGATGCGTTAACAATTAGAGATGGGAGAGGAATAGGCATGGAGCTGTACCATTCAACACATCTGGAGCCATCTTCCCTAGCCTGATACTAGGAATTCTGATAGTTGTTGTGCCACTTATCTAGATAAAATCAGATTGGGGGAGGCTGATTTGGAGATTGACCTAAAAACTGGTTTACACAAACTCCAGTGATCCTAATCTTCTTGGTAAGACTTCCAACACCAAGCTATCAGCATCACCCATCTAAAAATCTGTCTGACCTCATCTTTTCCCAAAGCTTTTTGTCCCAGAAATGCTGTTATGTTAGATTTGTCAGGCTTTCAGGGATATTGACAACTAGAGCAAACCACAAAACACTATATCTGATCACCCACAATACCAATGAAACTGCCCAGTCACTGTGTACACTATCATCTTGAAGTATTCAACCCAAGTCTCTAGTTAATGGAGTTAAACGTGGATTATTTCCCAAGCTCATCCTTCTTTTGCAATCTATTTCTTGGGCAAATATTCAATAGATGGTTGCATATTTGATTCAATCTTGCACTCTCTGAACGCACTGGATTACAGCCCCTATTTTCCCTCAACCAACACAACCTGTGCTGGCTGGAGATGATGCAAACTGGTAGTTCAATGGAAGCTCCAAACTGGGGACAGCCACAGTAAAGAACTCCAGCCAAGAACCAGTAAAATTTGTTTTCTCAGACCTGGAATCAGATGTAATCATTGGAAAGGGATTAAGTAGAACTATTGCTCAAAAACTATTGATTTTGTTGGTGTGTGCTTATGTATATGTGAATATATACACCCCACCCATACACATATCCAAAAGGAGACAGGGGAATTCCACACTGAAGCAATTTGTTATCTTCACCAAAAATAGAAGCCATAAATTTCAATAATAGGGTGTCATTTAATTTTAGGGACCATGTTAAGAATTCATATTTTTTCTTGATTGCTTTAATTAGAAAAAACTTCCCAATAATTCTTTGAACTGTGCAAATTGGCCATGCTGGTCCAATCCTTAGGGCCACCTGACAAGGATTGCTCCACTTCTCTCTACCAGCAGCAGATCCAGATCTTCTGGAAGCTGCAAGTCCTTCCCTGTTAAGTAGATTCAGTCATCCTAGAATGGACCATAATCTCTGTAGTGTCTCTGCCTCCCTCCCTGCCAGCCAGTGGATAGAAAGGCTCTGACAGAAGGTGCTGCTGGAGTGGGTGTGGGAACAGAAAGGAGACGAGACCCAGGAAGATGATGTAGGATAGCGAAGAAGTTGCTGTAGCATCAGGAAACCAAAAGACAGGCAAGCAGAGGCAGCTTGAAGTGGCCTGGAGAAAAGAAGCAGCAATATTGCAACCAAGCAAGCAATGAGGAAAGATAGCGCTGAAGTGGGCTACTGAGTAACTCATCCAGTAGAGACAAAAAAATGGTTGGGTAAGCGTCTGTGGGATAACAGGGCCTGAAAGTGAAAGTGAACAGAAAGAGCTGGAGCGAATGCCGCCACACTTAAGCAATAAGCCACCCATTTTGGCAGAGCCTGTTAAGAGCTTGATTCACAGGCTACTGTTTGCATTCCTCAGACAGGGCTGGAAGAGGAAAGCAGATATGGGACTCAGCACGCAAAGCTAAAGCAGCACTAGAGCGCTATGTAAATAAGCTAACAGGTTAATAGGAATAAGCCTGGGGATCAGGAATTTGGATGAGATAGCACAGGAGTAGCAAATAATTAGGATTAAAACTAAAGTTTTACTTTTGTAATTGCTGAGCGGTAAATAAATCCTTGCAAGGCTGAAACAATCCTGCTTGTGTCAGCATTATCCAAAATGAACCTGTGACAGTGACCACAGCTTTGATCCCTTTTAGAAAACACTAAAAATCTCATTAAACCTGTTACATCTATAAGGAAGGGAATGAAATGAAATCCTAGATAAATAAAGTATATTACTTAATTTTGTACTTTTCAACACTCAACATCTTTCAAGGAAAAAAAAAGCAAAACAGCACATGTATAACAAACATGTTTATTCAAAAAAAGTAGGACACTGTTAACAAGGGCAAAATATACAGGCAGCCTTCTCAATTACCTATCAAGGGGCAAGAACCTGTTTCTCTCCAGCTGGTACTGAATTATAAGTTGTAGTAACCCCCACCTGGCCAATAGTGAGCAATGTTTCAGATTTTATGAAATTAAAAAATACATCTTTATTTTTTCTCAAAAAGTGAATCCAGAAAGTATCTTCAATAACTATGAAATATATCTACTACTGCAGAGAATGTGGCTCATATAAAAGTAAGATTAGGAGTCACACAAGATTAGTAAAATGGACTCAGTAGCATTCCCTGAGAAATAGATAATGTTCACTAAAAAAAATTAACCTTAAAAACAGATATAAAAACGCATTTGGAAAAGAACAGCCCCTGCTTTTTACTTGGAGGAAATAAATACCATCAGGAGCAAAGGGCTTATAACTGGACAGTTTTCTTAGTATCAAGAAAATCTTAAGAAGCATCACAGTATTAATTTTTTTTTCAAGAGCGGGAATTATATACTTTCAGTTTTCCAGCAACTCCTCAGTTTTTTCCACAGAAGCAGCAGCATCTGTTACTTCTAACAGCCACCAGATTGAGTGAGCTTTTCAATTCAGCACCAGTTGCATCTCGATAAATTAAAATCTGTAGCAACTGTCACAAACAAAAGTCCCGATCGCGGCAGCATCCACATCCGGGACATGGGCACCCATTTCTTTAGCTCCACAGCTAACCACACCCAGGTAGCTCTACCGCCCCTCATGCCTTGGGGAGAAGCAAAGATCCCAGACCAACTTAGTCAGGCTGCTGCCATGATTGCCAGTTCTCCAAGATCGGCACATAGGTCTGTAACAGTACCATGACAAGGAGAGCTGCGCACTGGAGGGTCCCTACCGTAGTCCTGCAGATGGCTACTTTCCTCGTCTATCTGCTATAGCAAGTTCTGTTCCACACTACCATGCTAGATTATTTAGAATATAAAACCAGAGATAGGGTTAAAGAGCAAAAAGACATAGTGGTAGACCATTTCCTGCTCACAGCCTTTACTTGAAAAGGCAGTTTGATTTTTAAATGTCAGTGCCATTGCTGGGAATGGAGAACTGCTTGTGGCATCTTACGATGAGGTAACAAGCTTAATTAGTGAAAACCAGAAAAACAAAACAAAACTGCATAATACTCCACTCAGGGTGAGTATTCTCAGGCATCTGGAGAGTTACTCCCAGGGAAGCTCAGCTATGACTTCTGTTGCTTCTTAGCTGGCTTGATAGGAGAAAGCTCTTCCTCCTCAACGGATTCCTCTTCGTCATCAATGAAGTCATCATCTGAGAGATCCTTCCTGTGAACTGAGAAACAAATCAGCTTGTTTATACCATCTAGAGAATTCCTCAAGCCTCTCTCCTTCCTATCACCCATTAATTTCATTCTAAAAAGAATGAAATTTAAGTTGGCAGAGCACCCCATATTTAGTAGCATGTTCACATAATATCCTCAATGGTTTGCACTGCTCCAAACCCGATGCCAGTTCTGTCAGATACCAGTTCTCTTTTCCATGTAAATGACAACAACCAGCCTATACCCCACACCAGGAAAAGCCCCAGAATCCTCAATACTGGTCATGCTGGCTGGAGTAGCTGAGACATTTAACCTGGAATTGTTGGCTCTCTACTCCAGAAACAGCTACTATTTTTCCCCATCCCTTAATTACTATGGCACACTCATTGTATCCAACAGCTTCTTCAATCCCACTCCCAGGTTCTTACAGATTTGATGTTGTCCTGCAAGATGAACAGGGCCAGATCCTGAGCGTAGACGAAAGGTCACTGGGGGCTGGAACTCAAAATTATTTAAACACAACTGTGAAAAAATAAGGAGAAAGGGGAATTATGAAACAAGATGAGTATCTCCAGTTCTCATTTAGTTCAACAGGTTTTGAGGCTTATTCAACTGCTTTGTTACATCTGTGGCTGGCTGGTTGGCTGTCTGTCTGTCTTCCTTCATTCCTCTCTCTCTCTCTGAGCCATGCCATCCGCATACAGTTAAAGAGAAATACTGCATTCCTAATTTGCAAATTTAACTCTGGTTAACACCTTTTAAACCAGATCAATATCTCCAGAGTTATTCTAGCGATTCACTAAGTATTATGTCACGCCACCTATTTAAGCTGATTAAACAGATATGATCTAGAAGGATATGAGTCAAAAAAGATTTTCTGACCAAATATTAAATAGTATTTCACTCAGAATGAACATTTTTTGGCATACTCTAGAGAAGCCATTGAAGGCAGGTTTTGGAAAATCTGGCTGCACATCTCAATCTTTGGAGTATATCAGAGGGGCCACAGTATTGCCAACTGTGTCTGAAAGAGCAGAGAATTTTCCTATTCTTGTCAAGTCTCTCAAGTCAACATCCTAGAACCACTGCACACCAATTTTCTCCCCAAGACACCCACATTTCCAAAAGATCATTTTACCCAGGGCTGGCACGACAGCTTCAGGTTGGCCACAGGCACAGCAACCTCCTTGTTCTGATAATCACGACCTACCACCTCCACAACGTTGCATTCATCTTTGGCGCCCTCAGACAGACAAGCCTTGAAGAGGGAATGAGAAACAAAACTGAAGAGGCATGCTGAGGAATGCTTCGCTAAGAACGAAAAGCCATCTTAAGCTTTAATGCTGAACTTCTTCAAGTAAGCAGTTGGGAGCAGGATAAGTACAAAATCATCCAGTAACAGATAAACAACGAACAGAGTAAAAAAAGTAAATTAGCCAATTTGCAGGCTGGGTAACCCATCCCATTAAATAGACCCTGCAGCCTTCATGCACCTAACCTCAAAATCTGCTCAGGACAGTACAGGATGCCTCTGGTGCAGACTGAGGTACAGAGAGAAGAAACAATACATTCAACAACACTGGATTTATATAGGTTTCTAATCCTCCTGCAGCAAAGTTCCCATCAGTGCTAAATTTACCGATTACAAGAAGTGTGCAGAACCACAATACACCTAGGAGACTCCACTCTAAAAGCACAATTCTTGCTTTATGATTCTAACCAATTAACATTTGGGATGCTACAATCAGAAAAGGCAGTCTTCAGCACAAAATACTTGATTTTGTGTATGCATGGGTATGCACAGGCATGCGTTGCATTCTGTGGCATAACCAGAAAAATACAAACAAAATCAACAAAGACTCAGAGCCCTCTTGTCCAGGCAAGAGATAATATTAAAGCAGCTTTGCCAGCAAAGCATTTTATCAAATACTGCGAAGCTAACAGACTTTACTTCCAGGTTGGCCACAGAAGATGTGGATCTCCATTCATTGTAATCTGCACAGAATTCTACCTTACTAACAGGTTACTGAAAATAAAAATCTTCTGTCACCAAGTACGACAAAGACCCAGCCAGCCATCCCCTCTTCCATCAACTTTCCACATTTCCCTATTAGTTCCCTAGAAAGGGAGTCTTCTTGATCTGTAACTAGGATAGAAATCAAGGAGGTTGGCAGAAGAACTAAGTGATCCATCCTCTTCTCTCTACCACCTTTTCACTTGCTTGCATGGTTTCTTCATTGTTTCTGGCAACGAGATGGGTTTTTAAATTGTAACTCGGTGTGTCACCCAACTATTATTGAGGCCATGAAACAGTAATGAGGACCAGTTTTATTCTGCCCCAGCAATGGCTAGTGATGCTGTAAGTTACTAGTGGGGAAACAGCCTGTCGCTAGTATCCCCACTTCAGAGTGAAATCTCTTACCATATTCAGAGCTAGGAAATGATCTGAATCATCTTCTTCCGAGACTTTGAAAGTATAGGAACGGACACTGCTGTTCAGCTCGCATCCTGGGGAAAAAAAATCCAAGTGAATATTATACCAATTAATAAGGCAAATTGCAAAAAACAGCAGCAATGATTCCCTTAAATGGAAGAGGTAAGTTTCTCCAACTGCAGAAATGCTACATATTTCAGAATCTTGCATATTGCAGAAGCCAGAAATAAATCCAGCATGATCAAAAGCTGAGACCAAAAGCTTTTGGTCTCTGAGCTGAGCTTGATTTCTGCTACCTCATGGAAATATCCATCTCATTTTCTTAGCAACAATACAAAAATGGTTTGCCACTATCTTCTGCAATGCTTTTTCAACTTGCTTTGTAATGATCTCCAACTATGTTCCTCAGCTTGTAAAGATGGAGCACCATCTTTGAGTCTTCTTGTAAAGCCAAAGGAATTAAAAGAGTATTTTTGATTTTCAGAATAAACAGGAAGATCTAGAAGTTTTACCAAAACTATTTTAGCATTGTATAGAAAAACACACGTTTCTTGGTTATTGGTCTACTACTTCAAAACTGCTGCCCAGACAAAATTATCTCTTATTAAGAATTTTGGAGATAATTTTCAGTTATATGTTGTGTTTCAAATCCCCCATCAACTTCTACAGAAGCCGATTAAAAAAGATACAACAATCTCTAGTGTGCATTCACTTCAATATTCCCGCATAAAGAAAACACCACACAGCAATTTTTAACAGCTTCATTTTAGATTACCAACGTTAGAATACTTTGCTATGCAACTTCTCCAACATGAACTGGAGTTGAGCGAGACTTACAGCCTGCCCTGCTCTATTCTTTCCCGCAATTAAGTTTCACCCTGTTCAACGAAATTTGTTCCCAACGAAACAATACGCCACGTTTATTCAGCAGATAAGTTATTTGCGGTGCAGGAGGCGCAAACAGCACGTGGCTGAAGGCCTTCCCAGCCTTTCTCCAACGCAACGAGCCGAGCCGCTCGCAAGAGCCGAGCTCGGGAAAGCGAGCGGAATCGGGGCTGCGTGGCACGTGCTGTGTCCATGTGCTCAGCGTTCCAGGGTAAGACCCGAAAAAAACGGGCCCTTCGCCTAACATACCGTTGTCACTAAGCCACGATTTAAGTAACCATAATGATAAAATTAATCCATTCTTTTGAGTTCGCACAACATACAAAAGTGTAAAGTAACCAGGATTGGGTTCCCACTAGGCTAAAATGCGGTTGCTTAGTTTGCGGTTCAGGGTACCGTGCTAATACAACCATTACAAGCCCTATTTAACTGATCCCAGCGCTATCAAGTGCTCCCAAACAATACCTACTGCACGAGCAAATACCCGTCTCCATCAAAGCCCCTTATTTTGCCTCCGATCCCCCCCTCCCCCCGATTCTCAAATATGACCGCCAGCCGAAACTTCCGGCCTGCGAAGTCCCCGCACATCTTTACCAACCGAACACGAAACGGCCGGTGCAAATTGGCGGCGTAGCTTCGTCAGCCATGCTCTCCAGGTCCAAGAAAGAGGCCATGCCTAGCCAGGAAGCGCGGAGGAGAAAGGAAAAGGGGTGACAGGAAGACGCTCGCGTGGCGCCCCGCCTACTGCCCGCCCCGCCGGGGCAGCTCCGACCGGCAAAGCAGCTTTTCTCCAATTACAAGCTTGTCCGCTCAACGGCGCCTCGTTCATACGGTACTAACTGCGGAGGTCGTCTGTCCCTCTGGGCCGTTTTACTGTTTTTTTAAACCATCCTTTCTTCCTTAGAAAAGTTCCTTTTTTCAAAAAAAAAAAAGAAAAAGAAAAAGAAAAGAAAAAAACAAGTAAGAAAGATTCTGAAACTAAACTATGCAACTGTAGAAAGGAAAAAAAAAAGTAGGGGACCCTGTTGCAGGAGACAAATCTTATCTCTGCTGGGTGCATTGGCATTAGGATCCCAAAACTATGAAATCCAAAGCTCTCTAAAAGAAAGGTGATGCAAGGGCTGTAGCTGATGGAAGTTCTCAGATTCTAGCCCTTACCAATGAATGTTATCAGAGTTTCATGTAGGGTGTACTAAAGGGAGCGTGAGCGAAGTTCTCACCACACAGATCCTAAAAACAGGTCATGTCCTGGTCAGAAGGAATTTGGGAAAACTTCTTGATGCCTGTCAGTCTGGAAAAGGGGTTCCACCAATCCACATGTCAGAGATACTGTCTTAAAATGGATAATAGAGAGACAAAAGAGAAATTGAGTGGCTATCCTATCAAAATCATCCGTAAAGTCATACAGATCATGAAAATAGCATCCAAGGATCTGTAGGCCTCTTTCACTTTGACTAAAATCAGTATTCATCACTCCAACATCAGAGAAGCACTGGGTAAAAATGGGATTCATGGGAGAGTAGCAAGTTGGAAGTGATTCCTTTCTAAGAACATAGATGTTTGTCTATGATTTGCCAAAAAGCACCTAGATGACCCTCCAGATTTCTGGAGGAATATTTTTTGGACAGATGAGTCAAAAGTGGAACTTTGGGGTGTTGTTATGTCTGGCAGAAGCCAAGCCTTCAACCAAGAATCTCCTACCAACTATCAAGCATGAAAATGGTAATACCCTGGACCTGATCAACTTGTCCTCACTTAAGGAAGCATGACTTCTGCTTTGTATCAGAGACTTCTACAGAAGAGTATGAGGCCATCTGTCAGCTGAAGCAAGACAGTAATCCCAAACAAACAAGCAAATCTATAGCAGAAAGGATGAAGAAAAACAAATTCTGTGTTTGGAATGGTCAAAGTTTAGACCTAAACTCAACAGAAATGTGGCATGAACTGAAATAAACAATTATGTTATAAAACCCTGAAATATTACTGAGTTGAAGCAGTTCTGCATGGAGAAATGGGCCAGAATGTCTGTGATTTGAAAGACTGATGACTAATTACAAGAAGCATTTGACTACATTTATTGCAACTAAAAGTGCAACCAGATACTAAATCTAAAGGGGGCAATTACATCACATGTTTATACATGTTTTATAAAATAAATGAAGCAACATCAACCTTTGGTGTTATTTGTTCATCAGTGGGATCCACATGAAACTGATAGCATTCAGTGTCAAAAATTCAGACAACCCTAAAAGGGAGGATGAGCAAATAGTTTCTTACAAAACTAGTCTCTGAAGACAGACTTTTACAGGTTTGGAAAGAAGTTAATGCTGAGCTCCAAGGAGACTTTATTTCCAAGTAAAAATGTAAAGACATTCTTAACTCCTGATAAAAATCAACCAACAACAAAGGTTGTTCATAATTGCCTTCAGTATTAAAAAAAAAAAAAAAGCAAGCCAGGTAGAAGCTGCAGCTACATTTGAGAAGACTCTAAGTTATACATTCTTTTCAGTCACCTGAAAACACCAGCTAGACTGGATCAATTCTTTACTGCCATCTGGTGACTGGCAAGGTCTGAGGCCAACAACACAGGAGAAAAAGAAAGGGAGTACTTACAGATTGGTAGGAAACTATGACAGTAGGGGTCATAGTAGGGGTGCTATTCACAACCTCAGATATTTCTACATGTATTCATGGAATATGGGAAACAAAGAGAAGCTGAAATCCTAACACAGGAGGACAAATGAGATGCAACAAGCAGCTCTGAAAGCTGATGAAATGACTCCTAAGAGTGAAACTTAACCCTGGAAGGCTAGCATTTTTCAAAAAGAAGTAAGCTTAACCAAAGGGGAAGCAGTATTGTGCTGTACTTAAAAAAAATAATGTGTGGCACCTCTCAAATTGGAGCATGGAAATCATGTTAAGTGTCTCTTGGTAAGAATAAAAAGGGAAAGAAACAAATGTGATACTGTATAGGAGTTTCTTCTCGAAAGGCAGAAGATACCGATGAGAGCTTTGTCAGATGACCAGACTTTCAAAGAGGTAGGCTGTAAAGACAATGGGACATTTCAAGTATTTTGATTCTGTCCTCTCATGCTAATTTCATTTGTCTGAAGGTGGAAGAAGTAACAAGGGGATCTGTGATCTTGGATCTATTCCTGATTAATAGGGAAGAATTGACTGAGGAAATTTATTTATTTTGAAGGTGACTGGAATCTTGGAAGATAGTGACCATGTTATATTTCAGTTTATGTTGTCAACAGGAGGAGAACAAGAGTGAAGACTTGATTTCACAGGAGTAGGTTTTGATGAATTCAGAAAGCAGGTCAAGTCTAATGGCTTGAAATCATGAAGGAGAAAGGTGTCTTGGAAGGATGGAAAATACTGTAAAACAAAATACTGCAAAAAAATCCTACTGTAAAGAAAAATGGGAGATATCTAAAAAGACGACCGTGGATGCATACAGAGATTTCTAAAATGCTGAAAAGAAAAAGGGACATGTATAAGAAATAGAAGAGGCATATAAAAAAGAAACACCAGAAATTGTAAGAATTGTGTCAGAAAGGATAAAACTGAAAATGAACTGAAACTTGCGAGAAAACAAAAAAGGCCTTTTTGGGTATGTTGGAAATGAAGGGAAAGCAGCTGTAGGTCTGTCATGAGGAGAAAGAGATAAGTTGGTCATGAATTGTAACAAGAAGGCAGATTGTCTTAACTTGTATTTATATATTTCCTCTCAGAAGAGACATGAATCCATAGCTGGCCATTATTATCCCACTAGTGAAAGAAAGGAGCTGCAGTTCAGGATGGACAAGAGAGAAAGAATTATTTTAACTAATGTACATGACATCAGAGCCAGATGAATTATATTGAGGGATCTAGTACAGGTGACTGCAAAATGGCTCTCTAATCTTTGGGAACTCTTTGGGAATTGTGAGGTCCCAGAAGACTGGAGGAAAACAAATGTCCCTATCTTCAAAAAAAAAAAAAAAAAAAAAAAGAGGAAGGACCCAGGAATAACAGACTTTCAGCTTGATATCTTTATTGGACAAGGCCTTAGCAGATTTTACATATAAAAAAATGTTACCCTTGGATAGGGATGCAACAGTTAACAAGAGCCAGCATGGGCCTGTCACAAACAAGTCATAACTTAATCTAATTTTGACAGTCACTAGCTTAATAGATTCAGAGGAGTGCTGTGCCTATAGTATTGAGCTGAGTCCACAGGGTTCTCTGCTGAACAATATTCTAAATGACCTACTGTAGATGAAGAGGTTGTGTCGTGATCCCGCTGCACACACACACACAAAGGGGTCTATGATCCGATACAATCCCCAGCTTGCCTGACAGCAGCGTTGTCCAGTCCAGTCCAGTCTGGGCAGTGCAGTGCAGGAAGCAGGAGCGCAACCAGTCCAAGACAGGGCTCACAGCAGCAGTTTCCAGAGGAGACACAAATGAGACATGAGCAGTCACAAGCGAGACACAAGTGGGTAACTAGACGGTTATCATTACCGAAGACTCCCCTTCTACTCAGCCTTATTTTATGACGGCAGCCAGTGTTCCTCATTTCTGACAGCGAGGTTCCCTTCTCGCGAGCAACCTCGCTGAAAGCCTTTGCAACATTCTCTTTTCAGCGCGTCTCATTCTAGCATCAGGTGGTTTCACGCTTTCTGCCTCATTATCTGAGACTGACTCCGGTTGTTGCTCACTGTCCAATCTCGCCTCTAATGACTGCTCAGCCTGCTGTTCGTCCGGTACTTGCTCATACTCTGACTCCTAATCAGACTCAGAGCAGACCATGACAGGCTGTGGGAATAATTAACAAGTCTGCACACAACACAAAACTAGGAGTGACTAATGCTTTATTTTTCATTTGTCATTCAGTGATTAGGATGCTCTGAAAATAAGAGAAATGAGATGACAAAATGTGCTTAAAAAAAGTATTAGAGATGAAATACTCCAAAAGGATTAAGATTTCGTTTTTCACTTGCTCTGAGGAAAAGTAAGTACCTGAAAATAATTTCCTCAGAGAAAACAGAGTACAAAAATAGCCATTCTCTACATTCTGAATAAGAGTTAACAGATACCTCCCTACACAAAAACAGACTACACTCCTACGGTCACTCTGTTCCTAAATAATAACCTACACATACTGTGTTTTAGACTACATGATCTAGCCAAGACTTGGAGGAAGGTGATGGTCCATTCAGTGTTTCAAGTGGATAGTACGTTATGTGTGTTACCTTCTGCTGTTACCAGTTTTATGTTACAGAAGGTCATCTGTTGAGGCAATTAAGGTTCCTTAAGAACACTTGAGACAATTATTAACTTACCAATAATATTTCTACAGGAACATCATGGCAAGAGTTTTTGTTTCTTCTGTGTTGTTTTGAGAACAGATGAAGTTCACCTCTGGCCTTCTGGTCTTGTAGAGGCAACAGCTGTGCTAAGTTGAGCCAGGGACTTGCTGCTTTGGAGCAATTTAATAACCAATTAAGCCCAGTGATACAACTTCTCAGCGCAGCAAGAAAATCAGTTCACAAAGGTAATTTAGGAGACCTGGTAGATTTTCTAGCTATGAAGGGGTGGGGAGTGGAGTTTGCTGAATGTCATATTTATAGCATTTTATTTCTGTGGAGTAAAAACAAAAGTATTACCCCAATGAGATACGAATGAGTTTTCCTGTAGCTGGTTTATACCTTCCCATCTTAACAGATAAGAAGGGATTCCAAAATGCTTGGAATGGAGCAGTCCCAAAGGTACCACTGGCAGAAGCAGACATCATATTCTTCCTTGCAGCAAAGCAGTTTCCTTCCTGTTCTGTCAAGGAAAGTCCTGAGAGTTTTGAAGAACAAAGGAGCAGGATGTTTGCAATTGAACTTGATCTGCGTAGCATGCTAGTCTTTGTATTGTCGAAGGCTTTCACGGCCGGCATACGATGGCTGGTGTGGGTCTTCCGGGCTGTGTGGCCGTGGTCTTGAAGTTTTGTTTCGCGAAACGTTAGGAAACAAAACTTCAAGACCACGGCCACACAGCCCGGAAGACCCACACCAGCCACGCTAGTCTTTCTTCATTCTATTTTTCATCAACCTGGACTGAGAAATCTATTATATATCATTTGATATATCTATTATATATCAAATACAAATGACATATTCTCTTGTTTTTCTATCCTGCCTTATCTCCTAAGTGTTCATGGGGGGGGTCTCCCCTCATTTGATCCCTTCATTCAGTATAATGATCTAAATCAGCACAACAGCTTGAAACTGGGATACTGTACAAAAAGTCACTCTAGCCTCAGATAATCCCCTCCATTCTCCCTCCTCAGGCTGCCCTATGCTTTTTTTCGGTACAGAAATCCTCCACCTGCCCGGCTTGTTAATATTTAAAGTACATTTGTTCTATATCTAAATTTGTTCATTTTTTTTTCACTCTTCAGAATTCTTTGTTCTACTTTAAAAATGAGAAGATAACACACAGAACACAGTTGGATTATATGTCCATGTTATTTTATTCAAATATCCAAAATTGCTACTACCCTTTCTCTGAAGGCTATCAGCTTAACTCCCTATACACATTTCTCTGACCACAAAGGAAGCAATACCCTCTCCCTCTCTCCCCCTCATTTTTAAAATTTTCTATTTCATGGCAGTATAAACTACAATTCCTTTGCTATGAAGGGATTATAAATAATTTACAATTTCTGAAGACAAACAAGAAATAACTTTTTCAGTAGCCTATGTCACTCTTCCAGAACCAGCTGCCTAAAAATGTTTTGAAAAGTCCAAAATTATGCCATTGTTGAAAGTGTGACTTTGGGCCAGTCACTCTTTCTGAGCCTGACTCACCTCACAGGGTTGTTGTTGTGGGGAAAATAGGAACAGGAAGGAGTATTAGGTGTGTTGTTGCCTTGAATTACTTATAAAAATAATAAAGGTGGGATAAAAAATGTAAAAAAAAAAAGGCACTGCTGCCAAGGACATAAATGTGCAACCTAGGAAGAGGTCAAACTATTACTGTACCAATCCATTCGAATAACAGCCACTCCTAGGAAGAAGGGACAAGTGCCATTCTCCTCAGAGTAAATCTCTGTAGAACAGGAGAAGGTAGCTTAGAATTACTGTAGACTCAGTTTTCCAAATCCTTTCAAACTACTAGTTTTCAACTCTTTCTACTCTTCACTGAAAAGCATGCTAAAATGCTTGAACTGACCTCCTACCAGAGAGAGTAATTACTAGCTGACTCTTGTCATTACATTGTGTGCTAAATCTAGTCTCCTAGTACAGTGGAACCTCGAGTTACGAATTTAATCCGTTCCGTGACTCTGGTTGCAACTCGAATTGGTCGCAACACGAGGCAAATTTTCCCATAAGGTTCAATGTAATTACCGTTAATCCGTTCCGGTGTCCGCGGACCACGCATCAGGGCGGAAAAACGGCCGCGGACCATGTGGAACGGGTGGAAAATGGCCGCGGACCACGTGGAACGGGCGGAAAATGGCCGCGGACCACGTGGAACGGGAGGGAAAATGGCCGCGGATCCGGTTTGTAATTCAAGGTGGTTCGCAACACGAGGTAAATTTTTGGGGCCGGAGCTGGTCGTATCTCGAAAAATTCGTAAGGAGGGGCGTTCGTAACTAGAGGTACCACTGTACCTTCCTTGGTCCAGACCTACAGTACAGAAGGAAGACATTCAAGGAGTAAATACTTGGGCAGGTAAGAAATACCTATTCAACCCCCAAGTTCCAAGTCAAATATTTTATTAAGCTTAGGAATAGGAACTAAAATATAGAACATGAAAAAAACAGACAAATGACAAAAGAGCAACAGTTGACAGTTTCAATTTTATATAACCCAATTAGTACTTATCTCCAACCTTTATAAAGTCCAAGAAGGCAATTTTCTACAAGAAATGGTTTTCTGTTCAAACAGTATGAAATTGAGAGAGAAAAAGTATGATATATATACAGCTAAATCTGGAAAAGTGAGCAACTGACGCACTTGGGATCCAAACAAGGAGGCAACTGGAATTTCAGTTTGATGCCTTAATTGGCTAAGTCAGCTTCTATTATCCAGATGTGTTAAGGCTACAATTTCCATAATTCCCAACCAGCATAGCTAATGAACTGACCTGCATAGCAAAGCTTATTGTTTATCACACTGTCCACTGTACTGCAGCAGGATAGAAATGGTACCAAAATGACATATATCATGACTATGTTAATTCATATGTAACACATTTTTACTATCTGAATAGAAATTTAATCCCATGATAAGATCTAACCATTAAGCATTCTGTTCATCATGCTACAGATGCTTCTTAATTCTAGGGTGAATTAAAAAAAAAAAGACCCAGACATATTAAATGAAGTTTTTTTTCCTCTCTCTCTCTAGAACAAATATCTAATAATTATGGAATCTGAGGATTTGAAAACATATCACTAAAATGGAATCAAAAGGATGGTACCATTGTTAAAATTCAGGTCCCTACATAGTTCCCCCCACCACTTTCTTTTTCTTTCAGCTATCTAGAACTGTCAGCCAAAGAGATGTAATCTTCAACAAAGAGCTGTGGTCAGCTTTTGACCAGCATACAAGGGTCCACATTATTTGGAGCAAGACAAAAGTAGGACTCACTTTAATTTAATTTAATTAAATTAAAAAAACATAACATTATTACTCCCACTTTCCATTCTGCCACATTGAAAATTACTAATTGGTGGGTTTCTTGGAGCTTTTCTTAGGGCTTTGGAGGGGTACAAGTTATACACTCCTGCTGTGAGCCGTAAGTGGCCTTGATCACATATAGTGGTAAAGGGCCATTATTACCTGGAATTACTATTCTCTTTTAAATCAGAAGATATTGTTTGTGAATTCTGAATATGAATAAACACCTACTCAAATAAGCCTTCAGTAACACCCATCCATTTTCTTTCCGTTACTAATTGTATTTACAAAACAGTATGCCCAAGAGAAATGAACACAGGAGGCAAATTTGCTATACCCAAACCTGCAAAGTGGAGCCAAAATATGAACTACCCACTGCTACCACACATTCATTAGAGTTATAAAACACAACAGGAAGAGTATTCTTGTCCACTTACTTTCCTCATTCTCTAACATTATACCAAAACATGCCTTCACATTGACTTTGCAATTTATTCTATTTTTCACATGGTCTCCAAATACAGTTTTACAGTCCGTTGTTTTGCTACAGATACAGTAGATCTAAAGACAGTCATGAAAGTGGCATTCCAACTGTATGCAATGAAAACTGATACTGTAACTCTGAAAGTTGTGTCAGTGCTACACTTTACACACGCAGAACAAGCAACTGACTCAAACTTTCAAGATTCACACAAGTAACTTAAAACAGTGATAAATTTATAACAGTTTGTGTTAACAGTATAAAAAGCCAGATGCCCTCTCCCCACAAAATTGTTATAAATCCAACTATTGTATACACGCACTGTGCCTAGTCAAAACTAAATGAAGTGGCTAGCTGCTTAGCATTCACTCAAAACCATAAAAAAATTCATGAAAGTCCATCTGTTCATTGTTTTGCTCCTCAAATGAAATGTATTTGCTGCAGCTGAACTTTTCTGCTTTTAAAAATTCACAGTGAAAATCAAATATCAATAAGCAACTATAACCAAGGCCAAACACCAGCTTCTATGAAATGGGTACAAATTAAAATGGCAGTAAACCGCCATATGAAACGGTATATGAAATTTCAGATTGTTTTTTTTTAAACAGGATCAGTGCAATTTCCATTCTTACTAAAAAGAAATAGTTTCAAAGGAACCAGAAGTGATTAATTGTAATAGGTGAAAATAATGAAGCATTATGTTGGCTAACAGCCTGCTTAGAACAAGGCAATAATAGTGCATCCGACATCCTTCCTACAAGTCCTAGCCATACAGATTCAGTTTGTCAGACTGAAGTAAAAACCTTAAATGTTTGGAACAGGCAGTAATATTAAAATTAGGTAACAAATAATACATAAAATGTGCTTTTTGTTATTCCCCCCAGAAGTCTGTCACAAATATGTATGACTTGAAGACCCTGATTTAATCAGACTGAACAGGGAAGAATGAGGAGCTATGAGTCACAGTATTTTTCCATCCACCATCATGGGTGAGCAATTCACTGGCTATCATTGAAGTGACTGTCAACAAGTTGTTTTTTTTCCTTGGTAGGAAGCAATATCTACCCATTTTCTGAAAATGCATTCTCTAAAGGATTGACCCATCTAGATCAGCACTCTTTTTATTCAAACTGGCATTCTAACAAAGGGCATGAAACATAGCAGAATAGACCAGAAGTAATGTGGGCTTCAGCCTCTCTGTTTTTTGAAATTATTCAAAGGTGCTGTCTCAGAATACCGCTTTGCTTTGGAAAGCAAAATAAGTACAAAACAATTAAACACAAAGTGTCAGCATACAGCAAGTTTATATATATTTACACACCGAAATGTACACTTCTGCCACTGAGTGACTTTGCCACAGACAAATGCACAGTTTATCCCTACAAAGCACAAAGCTTAACCCATTTTCTTTAGAGGTGATGGCCATTTCCCTACTAAGCAAAACAGCCAACAAAACCATGAGTTATCATTCATCTTTCATAAAATGACCTGCACAGGTACCCTGTGTTTCTCTATACAAGATCCCACTTCCATTTTGCATCCCACTTCACAATACAGAGGAGACGGCCATTCTGCTGCATAGAGATGGAAGAGCCCCCAGTCCTTCTTTGAGAATTGGTGTGAATCTTTTCCCGAAGCTACATCATTCGCAGTATCCCTTGGCACTTTGTGTAAGACCAGGAAACGATGACCAGTATCCATTCTCGAAACTGTTTTGAGCAGCATATGAGAAAGTGTAATGGGTGATTCTTTCCTGTCAGGCCAGCTGACTGCTGCCTTTGAATGGGCAGACAATAACAAACCTCAGGCTCACTACTCTCCAACCGTTAGATGGCTCCAGTCTCACAGGTTCACTAAAAAATCTCTTACAAACTTCTTCCAAGGATAACAACATCTTTTGGAAAACCTTCCATTTTGGCTATTTCAAAGCATCCCAGCTTGCTGTAAAATTCCAGGATTCTTTTATCATCTGGTCTCACCTCACAGAAAGCCCCACGGGAGCCTAAAAAAGAAGAAATGGGAGACATTTGCAAACTGAGTAAAAGCAGAGGAAGACATTTGGGAAGGGAGTAGGAGCAGGGAGAACCAAGATTGATGAACAAACACAGAATGGCACAGATCATTTTGTATGTTCCATCCTACAGTTTGATCCACACACCAAGCATGCACAGCAGAATGATCAGCTTTTCAGTCAGCATGAAATTGCCTAGCATTCAAAGAGCCACTTTAAGCATGTTCTGGAACTTTTCTCAGGGTTTTCTGGGAATCACAAAGTTCAAGCTCTTGGGCATATGGAACTAGCTGTAACTGGACTAACTGTGGGCCTCACCTAGGCTTTCTCAAAAGCTGGAGAAAAAATGTGAAACACAGCTATTCAGGACATGCACAGGTGATGTGTATTAATTCCAACCTGCAAAGAGTCACACCTTTATAGAGTCCTTGGGGTTCTCTCAGCTTGGTTGTTTTCTTGCAGATGTTTCACTATTTGACTAGGTAACATCTTCAGCTAGAAGGGACTGGGGTTGGCTCTCTGTTTATATACAGTAACTTGTCCTGTCAGTGTTGGATGGGGTGTTTTTTTTTCTTGGTAGTTCCCAGATTAAGCTGTTGTTTACTGCTTGATTCTTTGTCTGAGTTTGTAGTTATCAAAAAACACCTGACCACTCAACCCACTACAGCACAACCAACACAAGCTATGAAAAGGATAACACTGCCATACATCAGAAACATATCAGAAACAACCAACAGACTATTACAACCACATGGCATCACCACAGCACACAAACCAACTAAAGCCCTCCAAAACATCTTAAGTAAACCAAAAGACCAAGTACCCACAAAGAAAAAACCAAACTCATCTACAACATACAGTGTAAGGACTGTAACAGCCACTATGTAGGACAGACAGGTAGAAGACTAGCAGAGTGCATATGTGAACACCAACTAGCAGTCAGAGGACACAATGAAAACTCCTTAATCTCACAATACACAGACAGACTCAACCATAGTTTCAACTGGGAAACTGTTAGCATCTTAGACCAAGCTAAATCCAAAAACATGAGGGAATTCCTGGAAGTCTGGTATTCAGACAAGTCAGCCATCAACAGGCACATAGAGCTAAACAACATTTACACACCATTCAAAAGAGACAATAAAAAGGTAACAAAAAGACCACACCACCTAGCCAGCAATCAACACCCAGATAAACAGGATTAACACCAGACAAAACAAGCAGTAAACAATACCCTAATCAAGGAACTCAGACAAACTCAGACAATCAAGCAGTAAACAGCCTAATCTAGGAACTACCAAGGGGAGGGGACAACACCGTCTCCAACACTAATAGGGCAAGCTACTCTATATAAGCAGAAAGCAAACCCTACTCCCTTCTAGCACTGATGATGTTATCTAGTTGGGTAATGAAACATCTGCAAGAAAACAACCAAGCTCAGAGAACCCCAAGGACTCTACAGTTCAACCCTGAGCTACAATATATTCTCTTCTATTAGTCACAACTTTTTCTGTGTTTAAACAGGGTATCGAAACATTGATGACTCTCTGTTTTTAATCCTCAAATCCTTGTATTTGGTAATATGTATATGTCCCTGATAGCTTCTCTGGAGGATTTCCCCCCCTTTTTGATACATTAAAAGAAGCAGTAACCCAAAGATAATGCATAGTTAAATTGTCCAGCCTTACTACCTGCAATGATTCAGCACTAGATTGCTACAGATTAGAGATATTCATGTTTGTGAATGGAAACATAATATGCAATTTATTCTATTGCAATGCTATATGACAAAAGGTCAATAAAAATGAATCTTCCATAAGCTCATTAGCAATACTACTATAGGTGCCTTTTAGTATTTACAACTCCAAAGGAAGTTAAGCAGCCAAAAGTCCATATGAACCAAGATATTTAAGGAAACTGGGCAAAGTGTTCCACATAAAAGTTATAACCACTGATCCTTTCTTGATAATCTCATAGAACTTCAGATGCAAATGGATTAGTAGGCTTTCCAAGATGGATTTTAAGACCTTGTGATGGAGAGGCACACAATAATAAGTCTTCCTTATGATACTGATATCAAGCATCAAGTAAGAAAGTGAACTGCTGAGGAGCAGCTGCTATTTCTAAACACTTTTGGAACGTAGTTTCATGTGAAACTCATTACAATAATTTAAACATAGATAATACTGCATATCACTCCTAGATTACAAATTTGACCTCTGTACTCTATACTGGAAGTACCAATAAGAACGAACATGGTTTGCACATTCCTGATTATTTACATACCCCACCTGATATTAAAGTTTGTAAAGCTATTTCCAGAACTGCAGAATGTGATGATTGCCCTCCATATCTCAGTAACTTGAAAAGCAACAACAGCAGCTTACCATTTGCCTTGAGAGACGACAGCAGACAGGCCATCATGCTTTTAGCAACACTTGGATCTGTCACTTTTTTATGAATATCTATCTTTATCAGTGATGGGAAGTTGGCAAGGAATGTTTCTGGCAGGACTTCTTGCTCCTCATGAAAGCTCAGCATGATTTTCTATAATATACAAAATAGAAACATGTTTTTACTATTAACAATGTACATTAGAAACATTATGGACACTTGCTGAACAAGGGCCTTCAGATGATCTTATGGTTAGCCCAAACACTTGACCAAACTCCACAGAAAAGATGCTACACTAACTAAATGCTATGAATGCTGAGCTGTCCCTTTCTTCATTTGATCTATGTTTTAGATTAAGTGCTCAGCACTAGAAAAACAGCAGGAGCTTTCCTGTGAAAAATGTTTACACTTAGGAAGAATGTTTTTCCTCCAAATAATTACTTGTGAATGGATAGAGTGGAGGAATCTGCTTATAAAAATGGAAGAAACTATTGAAAACAAAGCAAGCAGTATAAAGATGTAAATGCTTGCAAACCTCATTGCTGTAAAATATGGATGCCTTTAACATTAGCTGCTACTAGTGTGGTTTGTTTAATCCTTTTTGTAAGGCTTTAAGGAGCTTATCATTTTTTGCCCATCTATCCATATTCCCATTATACATTCTCATTCCCAACTTCCTTTCCAGTGCAGTTCAGTTCTGCTTTCTCTTTACCCATTTTCTGTATGTTTTCTTCTTATGATTTTGTTGGAAGGAAGGAGGGAGAGGTATGTATGTGGGCAGGAATTGTTTTAATGGTGAAATGGCTAATCTAAAACATGTCCATATGCAGATATCTAAACATAAATGTCATAATAAAAACATCCCTATAAAAAGGTTGCTATGACAGGCAACAGTTCAAGGTAATTTGTAAGGATAAAATTTAACCTTTTCAATTCAAATTCAAACAGTGCAACTGGAGATATATTAATGGGGATTTCTTGAGGCAAAGAGCAAAATGATTTTTAGTAACTTTTTATCATATACATTATACATTCTGTAAATTTAAAATTTAACACTGGAAAGGACCCGCACAAATTGCTCCCACTTTTGTCATCTAAGGATGAAGTGGAACTGAAGCATGTACTCATATTATTGTTCAATTAATACATAAGCTGGCATGACTAACCTCCGCCTCTGATAGTTCCTTATCGCCGCTTGGCTTGCTATATTTCTCCTGCATGAAAGGAATCCAGGCAATTTTACATTTCTTAATGAAAGGGGTTACATCAACAGTACCCAGTGCATAACCACAGATGCCATCTTCATCTTCCAGAACAAAGCAGTAATCTGGACTGAGGGAAAGCAAGCCACCTACCAACCTGACAGAGAAGGAATAGTGAACCTGAGACCAGAAGCAACAAAAATCTGATTCATGAAAGCTACATTAGATAATAGACAATAGTTACAAAATACATCTACAGAAAAGCAAAACCAGTATGAGAAATAAACCTGGAAGACATGAATTAATGAATTAAATCGATAAAAACTGTGCATATTATACAACAACACTTTCAACCTAAGAACATGTTTATTACTATGATTAAGGGCCAGGAGGATATGTATTATGCATTCTAGTGAAACTGCATCTTTAAAAAGTTAAAGTAACTGGTAATATGTGATGGGAAATTTGAAAAGACTGTACAGGTAGTCCTTGCTTAGCGACTGTTCGTTTAATGACAGTTCGAAGTTACAATGGCCTTAAAAAGTTATTTATGACCTATATTCGGACTTACGACCATTGCAAACCACCACCACCGCCCACGGTCACGTGATCATGATTTGCAACCTTTTTTTTATGATGGTGTTAAGCGAATCACTGCAGTCGTTAAGCAAATCACATGGCCATTAAGTGAATTCCAACAAAAAACGTCCATCGGGGAAGCTGGATTTGCTTAACGACCATGGTGATTTGCTTAACAACCGCCATAAAAATGGTCACGAAATTGGGTCTGGTCATGTGGTGACTCACTTAACAACTGCTCTGCTTAACAACTAATTTTCCAGTCCCTATTGTGGTCATTAAGTGAGGACTTCCTGTAGAGGTAATGGCAGAAAAAAGAAGATGAGGCCATGTCAGTTCAGGAAAATCCATGCCAAAGTGGGATTTAAAGAGCATTTGGAAAAGGCTGCCTTAGTGAGAAAAGAGATCTAAATTAGTCATTTCTTGAACTTGGAGCTCTAGACTGAGCATGAAGGGTGAAAGGACAAGTAAAACAGTAAAGCTGGATCTACTAGGAAATAGCACAACAATCTCTTCCACCTAAATTATAACACTGAATGAAAGAAATTTCTGATGAACAATTTTGATAGGATATCTGCCTTTTGTACCAATATCTTCATTGATCTCAGCATTCTAGTATTAAGACCTTGAATATGATGTGGAACAGATATAGAAGATTTGAACAATTATAATGACAAGATACACATACTATCCTAGCAGACATTCCACTTGAAGAAAAGCATTCAGCAGAAAACCAACAAAGCAATAGTTAAGGTATTAGTTGAGACAAACCTCAAGTGGTTCCAGTTAGGGACTAACACCAATAATCCTATTTAAGCTAAATGGCTTAATAATGAAATAACTTTTTTTGTATGATATTTCAGAAACCAAACCAACTTAATAATATGGATCTTTCTTTGTTATCAGGACCTGTAGACATCTATACATCCATACAAAGTCCTCCTAGCTCCCTCTGGTAATTTGACTTCTTTTCTGACACGGCTCCTTCACATTGTTACTCAGTAGTTAATATTGTAAGTTAAACTAATGTAGCAGCAAGAATAACCTAATGAGGTGAGATTCAATGAATCAGGGGTCTGCATGACATGGGAAATGTGTTTTGTTTCAAACACAAAATATACTGTATCTCGGAAATTTGGCTGAACTGCTTAGCCAAACTGAAACCCAGAACATGTCAGATTTTTTCTGAAAAAAATAAATCTGGATGGGTCTTAAAGGACGAGTAAAACAAGGACCTCTCTTCTACCCACTGCTGCGTGCCACATGCACAAGTTCATCCACCTATCTTTCCAGCATCTTCCTTTCCCCACCGTCTCCACTGCTGCTCCTGAATTCAAGTGCAGCATATCCAACCAGCTTGCACACCTCTTCCTGCTTCCCAGCACTTTTCTTTCCCATCACCCTTTAGCCACAAGCTGATAGCTTTGCCTTTATCCTGCTCTTCCCACCCTAAAACACTTCTGCCTGGAAAATGGATGTTTGGGGTCCATGTCTGGACCAAATACATTTCAATCCAGACACAGACTGGGCTACAACTGGTTGCTACACGCAGATAACATTTTGCATGTCCCTACAATGACTGTATATCTCTGCCTCAACTTAGCAATAAATAAATAGTCCTCTCTAAGTTAACTGTAGTATTAGCCTTTGCAAGATATCCAAAGTTTATTAACTTCAGGGCAGATGTTTACTGTGTATATTGTATTCATAGTCCATGTTACATGAATCTGTTTGCTTCTAACTCCACAACCATTTCCCAATAGTCAGATACATGACTTCAACTTTTAGGGCTATTTCCCTGAGATTTTTAGTTACTTTTAGAAACGAGTGTCTTAGACATTTCTAAAGTATGATCAATAGTTAGATTATTTAACCCCATGTCACCATGGCTGAGAAAACTACAGAAATGTCACAATGTACAAATGCAATATACAATGAATTATACAGTAATACCTCAGTTCACGAACGCTTCTGTTCACGAACAATTTGGTTCGCGAACAGCAGCGTTCGCAAAATTTTGCTTCCATTCGCAAATTCTGCATCGGGTGATGAACATGACCCACGGCCATCTTCCCTGCTCTGACACGTGGTTGTGGCTTCCTCTAGGCGAGATTGCAGTCGCAGACAGACACTTGCTATGAAGCTTTTTGGTGTCTCCTCAAGCAAGGTTAGTGTTCTCTCTCTTCATGCTGTACTGTACTGTACTTTGTTTCATATTTTTGTGGTTAAAAAAAAAATACATATGGTTCAGAACGGATTAACCTTATTTACATCGAACCTTAAGGGAAAATTTGATTTGGTTGGCGACCAATTCGGTTGGCGACCACATTCGTAGGGGTCAGAACGGATTAACCTTATTTACATTGAACCTTATGGGGAAATTTGATTCGGTTCGTGACCAGAATCGTGGAACAGATTAAGTTCGTGAACCGAGGTACCACTGTATTACATTTCTAGATAGCAAGAGGTATAGTAATGCTATACAAATAGAATATATCAATTGAATTTCTGTCAAAGTAATACATACTTGTCTCCAATTAGGTCTGGTTGACTGTGAAAAGGCTGATCAGTTCCATCATCATACATTTCTCTACAAATCTTGTACACTGATGCCTAAAGACACACAGTACATAAAAAATTACATTTAACTTCCCATGACAGCATGTTATTTTTCTTTGGGAGTCATTCCAAAATGAAACAGGCATGCTCATTTATTAGAACCATTGCTCCATAACAGTTCATATTTCATAGATACTGCAATTACTGACAATGGGATGTAGTGAAAATTAAGTTGGATTTGTAGTCAGAAAATTACTCTTCAAAACCCCACTCAGCAATGAAATCCATTGGACAGAACCGGAAGGATATTAATGTACAACTCTACATTAGTTTCCCAGATTACAGAACTCACAATTAGTTCAGACATGGATAGTTTTCAGACATATTAGAGGTATGTGAAGCTCTGATTCAGGCATCTGTTTCAATCAGATATACAAATTTTGAATTGATTCAAATTACTAGAAGAAATGATTATCTGAATTGGGTAACAGTTGATATGCATGCTGTATGTATACAAACACCTTTTCATGTTTATGTGTGTTTACATGTGCATGTGCATATATATGTATAAAATCATTATTTGGTGCTATCAATATAAAACAATTACACAAAATGCAATATTTTTCTTGGAATCAATTGGCTTATTAAATGAAACTATTTGAAATTTGAATTTATTCATATACCTATAAAGAAGCATATTACATTCAATATTAATATTCCTTCTTCAACATTAATTCAGGTCTTATTTGTCAAAAAAAGAACTTGAGTTCAGCACATTCAGTGTCCCTGTTTAACTTCAAATATTATCAAGGTCAAAAGTATGTTAGTTATTTACAATCTTTTTAGAAATAATAGCAAGCTAACTATATTCTACAATTTGGGAAAATATTGATTTAAGTAATGCCAGGGCTACATGCGATTTACAATGAACCTGGAGTGAATTACTGAAACTTACTTCAATAATAACCTTTCCTATTTGAGTCACATCTTTCCCAGGCATTCAAAAGATTGACTCTTGAAAAAGGAAAGGAAACAGCTGTTTTGACCAAGATACTCTCTCAAACATCAAGTTTGCATAAGACCACCAAAGAATTTAGGTTACCTCATCTTTAGGAAAATAGGGTCTGATGGTGTAGACTTTGGAAGTAGGAGTCAGAGGAGGGGGCTGAAAGAAGAGGTCATTTGCTCCTTCAATAGGCAGCAAACGCTGTGAAAATAAAAAGTTAATGTAAGTGAGAAGCAAGATGCAAAACATTCTTGGGTGTGCACTGCAGACTCCCAAGATAACTTTTGGTACTGCAGGCACCCCAGAGGAAGATAGGGTTTTGCAGGCTTTACATACGTAAGGACCATTTTATCTGAATAGAAGTTTAAGATACACAACTGTTACAGCACTTAACATTAAACTCATTTTTTTCTTTAGCATTATCTTGCCAAATCTCATCTATGTTCTCAGCATAAGATAGCCATGTGTCAGGAGGAAAGGTTTGGTCTGAAGAGGGTTAACTGGCCAGAGACACTAACCCAAAACAACGTGCTGACTCAATTGGCTGTGCGCAGAGAGCACCTGTGAGGGGGAAGAAAGTAAGCCCCTGAAAAATCCATGAGCAAATTCAAACACAGAACAAATCAACTTTTAAAACTGATTCGCCAATTGATTTATCAAGTACACAAACAACGTTTGCTTTGAAAGAGTTCTTAACTACACTGTATCACAATCTCTTTGCTCATGGAGTTCTCACTGGAAGACAAGCAGGCGCGCATTGTGCAATTGCGGGCGCAGATAAAAACGCTGTGCGACCTGCAAAGAAACAATGTGAAATGTACAACTAAAGCCGCTGCGCTTCGCAGGCGCGTGGGAATGGCAGCATCTCCTTGGGATATTACTGTAGAAATGGGAGGAAAATTATTTTAAAACAAGCTGTCGGGCTATTTGGGTTTTGAACCAGAAAGCCTTCGGCAGACCAAGCCTTCCAGCCCTCCGATGCGCAATAAAAGATTTCTCAAACAAAGACAATGTCATTCAGTTGCGAATTCATATTGATACCTGGAACTCTCCTGCTAGACCACCTCTAAAGGCCCAGGGTTCTTGGTCTCCACTTAAGAACTGTGCTGAAGATTGACTACGACACCCTGTGGAGATCAGATCCAAGCGGAGAACGTTACGAGAAGGGGGATTGTCCTGAGATACTAAAATGTCCAACAAGCTAACACACACTTTGTGGGAAAAGCTCTCTAACTGAGCTATAATCCAAGAGCTTGCTGGGCTGTAATAATGTTGCACAGTACATAGCTTCCTACTCATATGGTGCTTGTGTTCTTATTAATAAAATCAAAAGAATGTTACAACGATAGCCTTAGAGCGCAGACAGTTTACTACTGCTAAAAGCTGCTAAGATGCTCCATTTCATACAGGTACATGAAATATACAACATATAAGGAAACAAATGCCTAGTTTCACCCAGTAAGGGATGTACAGTAACTAGCCATTACCACAGCCCTTTAAAAATACTTGGACCTGTCTGAAGTCACATTTTCATGTGGTTTGAATCTTGCCAGAAAACTAGGTCTGGTATGGGATAATATAGCCCAAACAGCTATGTGGAAGAAAAGCCTCTTTTTCAGAGATTAGAGACCAACACTATCTACTTCTGCAACCACACAACACGACATATAACTCATTACCAAGAAAGGCAACGATGGCTTCAGTTACAGTCAGAACATTTTATTTGACACACCCACAGTTATGTCAGAAATGCCACAATTTCTGACAGCCAGCTTTTAAATTTTCTGCACAATTAAGGAGGAGGCTGTAAATTTTAAATGATGACTCAACTCTGAGGACAATTCTGTTTACTAATTAGAAAACCAATCAGTATAATTAAGATTTTAAAGAGGAGATAAGGCAGCTGAATAATTGATGCGAAGAGTACATGACCATCTAGTTTTCTGATAAGATAAGCTGCGCAAGTTTGTTTCTTCTTGTGGACAGCGATCTACTTCCTGTTCAAGTAACAATCTCAGATCAGTAGTCACACACATCATGCTAGCCAGGCAGTCTCAAAGCGAATAAAACTAGATATTGTTGCTTGGTATCAAATTATAAAAGCAAGCCTTTAACACAGCAAGCTTGAAGTGACCCAAAGAGCCCAGTTTGAGCTTCAACTGCTTCTATTTGCCAGTCTCTCATATACAGAGACTTTATACGGTACCCTTTCACAGGTAACTTGAAATATTTCTCCTTTGAGATTACGCTGTAACTAGCACTTCAACTATTGTACATTTTATAGAGCTGCATGAATGAAGAGCTGTATGAATGAAAATCAAAAGTTAATGCCTAAGTCGCTGCGCAAATGTGACTTCAGCCCATGCCTACTACCCTAATCTGAACTGCCTCACAATCAGAACTTTCCCATCTTAAATTTATTAATCACGACACGCTGAAAGCATCTGGCGTGGTCCATCCAATAGCAGTAGACACTTGTGCTGAAGATTCTCCCATCTGCACACATTGGGGAAGAAGACAGTAGAAGGCATTAGTAATCCATAGTAGTATTATCTACGCTAGTTATATAAACTGAATGCTAGCTGGATTGCAAGAAAAAGTAAGGAAATCAGCCTTCAGTGGACCACTAAGCATTTTAACATTTAATGATACTAAACTGTTCTGATTTAAATTTGTATATTGTATTTTATATGTTGTTATATCTAATAATGTATGTTTTATTATACAAATCATATCAACTAAAAATCATTATTTCAACCATCAGTATCAGTCAGAATTCACTATCTTTGAAGAAACTGTGGGGTTAAAGTGTACAGTAGAACATGAAATGCACTGAACTGATGATCAATTACTGTCAAGGGAGCACCAAGTGAAGCAATTTGTATGGCTAAAATATAAAATATGTATATTTTAGTGGATTTCATTTATTTATTTTAAATTTTGTTTATTAAGCTTTTGGATTTAATTTAAAAGCAAAATTATTTCAAGAATCAATTAATGGCTTGAAAACCTATGTTACTTGCTATTACAAGTATACAACTCTCAGTCTGGCTGAGTTCCACAGAAAAATAGGACAACATACTTAGTTCATTGAGAAAATGACTGCTAGGTAACTTTAGAGTCTTGATTTAATGACCACGCAGCCTCCCAGCTCCTCCTATTTAGAAGGTAATGTGTACTTTTCAGTTACTTCAAATATGGTAAGCAAGCTGCCTTATATTTTGGAATCCTATGCTCATTCCACTGATTTCTACCTCAAATTCTGCCCTATGGAAACAATGTCACTGTTTCCATATTACATAGTGATACCATGACTTGTTGTATGCCTGTATTTGTACTTATGAAATACAATATGCTATGAGCAGCATAGATTTGCCAGCTTAGATAAGGTATACAAGTTAATATTGTAAGGTTTAAAGTTTTGTAAAGTTAAAGCAAACAAGGCAAACAAAACTGAATATTCAGTTTAAGCAACTGCCCACTCCTACCACCAGGAGATACATGTTAAACTCCTAATTGTTTACTTTGTATTTCTGACAATTTAGAAGCTGAAACAGTCTATCTGTGGAGGCTGTGGGTTCACCATCCCTGGAGGTTTTAAAGAAGAGGCTGGACAGCCATCTCTTATAGATGGTTTCACTGATTTTCCTGCACACAGCAGGGGGTTGAATTAGCTGATCTATGTGGTCCCCCTCAATTATACAATTCTGTATGGAAATTTTATATTTCTAGTCCCGTATATGGGCCTTTGTTATATTTGTAGAAAAAGTTTGGCTTTTATCTTTGGTTTAACTGGTCTACTCTTTTGACTTGGTTAGTTTGTCACTGAATCCAATAAAATGATTGTAGAGACACTTTAAACTTCAGCTTGAACAGAAATCATAACTTTAGTTTACATAACCATGCAGTGCTGTTCTTGCCCTAGCAAGCTAGCTGACAACGTTTAATGAGTGGTCAAAGGATAACTTTGTTTATCCAGCTGTGTAGCTGGAACTATTTCTAATGTGTATATCTCTTTTTGACTTTATAATAGGAGAAATACTCTTGAAGTCAATAAGGATTGCCTGATGCTATTTTTTTATTCTTGTCCTGGAAGTTACCAATGACCTCTAAGCATAGTCCACAAAGAAAGTGGAAGCAAAAGATGACAAACTCATCATAAAAAAATTATTCATAGCTGTAGACAACATGCACTATTCTAATGCTCTAACTTGGAATGATTCCCTTTTTTATTTGAGAAAAGTTACTTCCATTACAAAAACTCTACATACTATTGCCCCAACTCTCAAACTTTTGCTAAAAACTCTAGGTGTTGGCTATCTTAACAATCAACCCAAGATTCTATTTTATATGACCATTTGTACAATCTTAATGACTTATGTGATCCAAGAACTGTAGGTTGATCCACTACTGAGCAGTGGGCTTATGAAGACATTTGTGACTACTACAGAAATGGTGACAGGAAACCATCAGTTTTGCTGCCTGCTGTGTACATCAAACAAGTCCACAGCATATTCCTTACAGCTGGATTGAAACCTGAAAGTGAAATGAGGTCACTAGAGGAACCCAGGCCATGCTGGTGCTATTCCCAAAAATATTTAATTTTTAAAAAGCTGCAGACAAAAAAAAAAAAAAAAAAAAAGCTCTTGGTTTTGGCTTCAGAGACCATCAGTCTAGCATAAAAGCAGACTCCAGAGCTCTGTAATTTCTTACCCTTGCCCAAAATTAGGCTCCTTGCAAGTGTCAAAGCAAATCACTTTTGCACCAGAATAGCCTTATGCTAAAGCTCGCATGCGCAGAGAAAGGCTAGAAGGCTCGGCTCCCTCTTGGCCAAGCCCAGTGAAAGGTCACATCTGCAACTGTTCTGTTGAAGACAGCAATAACATTATTGAAACAGAGCAAGCAGCAGATAGCTGAGGTATGGTCACATTTCATAGTGTCATTTCCAATTTTGCTATAAGCTTGAAAATACTAAATGATGTAGTCCAGTGTGCATTCAGTCTGAGTCAACACTCATATTTCAGAGATAAACTTTTAGATTAATTAGCCCAAGAAAAAAAAAATCTAAATCAAGAGATATTCAATATATGTTCCCTTGTGCTTTTATTACCAGTTTTATATTAAATCATAAATAATGCACAAGAATAGAACTAGGAAAAGAATTTAAGTTCAAAATGATCCCAAGATTATATTCAATAGACTGTCTTTTTCCCGTGGGCTAATTGAAGACAATCATATATGCTAGTTGCCACTATAATTGGTTCCTAAAGAACATACCTAGCCATTGCACAAAAGATTTCACCATTGACATGATGCTCTTGATGTCCCAGACATATGAGTACATATCATAAAGGATTGTCCGGTTGGCACAGTTGGAAAGACGAGTGAACATTCCCATCACCAAGCTACACATCTCTTCAAACTTTGCTGCTCGAGCACGCCATTCTTCAATCTAACAAAAGATTTTAAAATTTATTCAAGTATTTACATTCCATTTTTATCAAGTAACTAAATATATATACTTAATTCCATCCATTTTGCTATTTTTCCCTCAAGATTCATTCAATGTTCATCTAACTCTTCCATATCTATCAACAGTTAATCAAGGTTTAGGGATAACCAAGGAGATGGCAATTCATGCAAAGTGTGACAAACTCGTACAGGCTTTTCTAACTGGACATATTGGTTTGGAATTGAACATAATAGCTGGGAATTCTGGGAGTTGTAGGCTCAATGTATTGGAGCACATCAGGTTGAGAAAGAGAATTACAGGACAAGGCAATGGACATCCATCTGTCTGCATGCACATTTTCCTAAATCTTTATACATCGAGTTCACCTCAGAAGTTTTCTTTAAAGTTGCCAGATATATTTTCTTTGTTATTGTGTCATACACAATACTAAAAGATAATAAAAGAGTCACTCACTTTTTCAGAATCCTTTCCTTTACAATTCACACTGACAACACTGCTATTTGCTCTAAGCCACTGGAATTCCCGCAACATTTGAGCCCCTTTAGGTCCATGTTCATAGGGCAGATAGAACAAATCTGCAAGTAACTGTAGATCTTCTAGAGTCACTGGCTCAATAGCATATAATGGCTTCTCATGGGGACCGGGCACAAACTGCTCCTTGTTAATCTGCTCATCTGTCTGCATTGGTGCAATATCACTACCACAGTCATCCTGCATCGACATCTCTGGAGATTTTGATTCAGCTATGCTCTCTTTATCAGTATCCATTGGTTTTAACTCCTCTGACATTTTTGCTTCAGCAATGTCAGTCAATATTTGGCTGATATTCTTGTCAGCATCCTCTTGCTTTTCCACCACCATGTCCATTGGCTCCTCATCTAACTGCTTCTTCTCTTCCTCCTCCTTCACCAGAGTCTGTGACTCGCTGCTTAGTGTGGCTCCTTGACTCATTATGGGCTCCTGATAAACAGTAGTAACCACCGTGGTAGAATTTAAAGAGGATGGTGCAATTAGAGGTACATCAACAACGCTTGTTTTAGCTCCACTGTGGGCCACTTGCCTACCTGTGAACACAAAGCAGACGGGCAATTTTTATTCTTAACTATTCAACTATTTCACAGAAATATTTTCCTTCATATATTTAACCTCTACAAAAACAGGCATACAGTATGTAGTGTTCATTTTGTCATAGAGATTTCCTGAAATGTCCCAGTTATTCAATTTCCACAATATCATGCACATTTTCTTATCTCTTTATATAAAAGTAAGAATGCAATATGATCCTTTTGGAACATTGTAACTTAAAATCTGAGCCCTCTGACATCAAAGCACTCAAGCTTTCTCAGAAACATAGAAATAGGAAGAAATAATGTACTTCTTTATTCACCCTCTTCCTGGCCTTAAATAAAGCATTTCCCTTCTACTGCATATAATGGGAGGGGATATATTTAGACTTCCCCATAGGTCATGTGTGGCAAGAGCTTGTGGAACAGGGGTCTGCAGCACCTTCCCTCCAATAGTCTTTTGGGGTGTTCAAGGACTGCATAGCCTGACTTCAGAAAGAATCAGCCTGACAAGCAAGCAGGCTAGGGTAGGAAAATCTGATGTTTTATTCATTCTTGCTATGACAGAGTCAGACCCGAGAAGCCAGAAAAGCAAGCAACAATGACACACCTAGAGAAGACTGCATGTTAAGAGACAGCCCCACTTCAAACTGTTCAAATAAAGTTCAGTTGCCCATTCATTTGAGGAATATCAATTCCGTATTTGTATCGAATCTATTAAATATTTAGGCATGTCTATACCAAAGGATATAACTCAGGTAGCAACATGTAATATAAATAAAATATAGAGAGAGGTTTCTTCAGATATCGATAGACGGGAGTCATTAAACCTCACCCTTTGGGGAAAGGTGAACACTCTCAAAATGGGTATTATTTCCAAATTCATTTATATTCTGAGAGGAATTCCAGTTTTTAAATCTGGAAAATATTTTCAGAAAATAAATTCTTTGTTTAGAAAATTTCTATGGGGTTCTTCAATTCCGAGAATACCTTTACAGAAAATGCAATTACCAATTAATGAGGGAGGATTCGGTCTTCCAACTCTGGAGCTATAGCACCATGCTTATTTAGTGACAAGTGTTAAATACTGGAAGCCAACAAGTGGTGCTAATTTTCTGATTTGGGCAACTTTGGAATCTACATATATAACACCTTTGGTCGGATGGACAGTATTAGGATCAAAATACACTAAAGCTCTAATATCTCTGGAAAATACTAAAGGTATTCTGTATTGCCTAGACAATGGGAGAGTGTCTTAATTTCTATAGCAAGAGTGTCAATGGATCTTAAACTATGAGCTATATAACAAAAAATAATATTTAGAATTTATAGGACTCCATTACGTCTATACAGAAAAGGATTGTCAAAAACAGCATTTTGTTGGAGATATAATAAGGACAATGCCTCTTTAAAACATATGTTCTTACAATGTCCTATACTTATTAAGTTTTGGGATAAAGTACTGGACTATATAAATATGATTGTGCAACAAAAGTTAAATTTTCAGAAGATAATATTCTTTTGAACTATATACCTAGAATATAGAATATAGGTATATAGTTGAATTTGACAACCGGACAATGTAAATGGATTCTCTGTGCCCTTACTATGGCCAAAATACTGATATTGCAACACTGGAAAGATAAATGTATGGCCCCATTTAGTCAATGGATTGAAGACCTGATTGCACTTGCCATCTATGAGCGGATTGCCTATAGACGTAGACTTTGTATGGACAAGTACAGTGGTACCTCGGGTTACGAACGCCTCTGTAAACGAACTTTTCAGGTTACGACCAGCTCTGTCCGCAAAAATTTACCTCGGTTTGCAAACTCCGCCTCGGGGTATGAACAGGATACGCGGCCATTTTCCCTCCCGTGACATGGTCCGCGGCCATTTTTCCGCCCCTGACACGTGGTCGGCGGCCATTTTTCCGCCCCTGACACGTGATCGGCGGCCATTTTTCCGCCCCTGACACGTAGTCGACGGCCATTTTCCGCCCGACACATGGTCAGCGGCCGTTTTTCCGCCCCTGACATGTGGTCTGTGGCCATTTTCCGCCCCTGACACGTGGTCAGCGGCCATTTTCCCGCCCCTGACACGTGGTCCGCGGCCATTTTCCACCCCGACATGTGGTCGTAGGGAGGGGGACTCTCCCTCCAAGCAATAGCCGCCTCCCTGTCCTGCACGCCAGAACGGATTAACAGTAATTACATTGAACCTTATGGGGAAATTTCCTTCAGGTTGCGACCAATTCGGGGTGCGACCAGAGTCACAGAACGAATTAAGTTCATAAACCGAGGTTCCACTGTATAATGAAATAAGGGACTAATTTATACAAAATACACTGGGTTAAACAAAACAAAACAGGATAGTCATATAATTCTATTAGAAATATATATGTACTTGAATAATATTTGTATTAGATAAGCATATAAAGAATTGGAACTGTGTACTATTATGATGTACTTTTTGCTGTTGCTATATTCACTTTTATGTTAAAGCACTTTTATGTTTTTCTTTCCTTTTTTAATTAATAAAAAATTAATAAAAAAAACCCCAGTTCAAATAAAATTCAAAATATTTTGCATGGTTCTACCATAGAAAACAAGGGCAACTCAAAACAAACTTCCTCACTGTTTGTCCTTGGACTGCAAAGTCAAGTGTTTCTATCTCTAATTCTGCAGAAACCTTACCAAAGATATATTTTTAAACAAAATGTAAACATTTTTAGAATTCCCAGACCAACAGTGTTAGAAACAGCTGAGCAGTTTTTGCAGCCAGCACCTGTATAAACAGCTGCAGAACTGGGTCCAGCAAAGAAGCTGTAACCATTTCAATGATGACCTTCAGTAATATGGTAACAGCAGAACTACATTTCTCTGGTTGTTTGCTTGAAGCTTTTTCCTCATGCATATTCTTACACAGTGCCTACTTTCTGCACTTAGCCCTGCCTACAAAGGTGAACTAAAAAAACACCATACTGCTTATTTTTGCATTTGGCTACCTGCCCAAAAAAGAAAGCACAACACAGAGAAGACTAAAGGATCATTATATTACAACCCATAAACCCGTTATCAGGAAAGTTATTGTGGTATACATGTGGTTATAATTTCAAACTAGGATTGGGAACACCCAAGTTCCCTTGAGCCCCAGAAACTCACTAGATCTCCCAGCCCATCCTATCTCATAGAGCTGCTATTGTGGGGATAAAATGAAGGACGATCCTCACATAAGCCGCCTTGAACTTTTGAGGGGAAGGCAGGATATAAATCTATCAAACAAAAGTACCAGATAGATAGAAGTCTTTTTCTTAGAATAAAACTGCTTAACTGAATCTCCTTTGCCTCCACACTCCCTTCAACTAGTTCTGGGGCATGGCAGCATTGACATAACCTGTTTAAATCAAATCTTTGTGTCTCAGTGGCTTGGAAAAGTTAAGGTTTGGATAAAATTAAGAATACAGAACACACACAACACAGCACACCCCAAGCTGGTGTTCTGAGCTCAAAGTATTTTGCAAACTGCAACAGGTTACAATAATACATATGTAAATGATATGGCTTTAAATCTGAGTCTAGATAACAATACTTGGATTTCTAATCTGGGTTTTAGTTGAAAGACTAAGTACTAAGGAGTTTGAGGACATATTTTAGTTCATCTATTTAGTATTTGTTACTTTTTTTTCTCTGGAGTGGTAGACATAATTTTGAGACAAAGAGTGAAGTGCCCACTTGAACATGTAACTCACTAGATGACTTTAAATCATTCACTATATCCCAATCAAACCTTTCTTAACCGTGTTGTTATGAGATAAAGTGAAAGATCTCCATGTATGCTCCCTTAAGATTCCCAGTGGGAAAACAGGATATAAACATAATCCAAAATAAATAATTTATCATTTGAAACTAAAATAGCAGCAGAGGAATTTCCTTTAGCATTTTTTTCCCGAGAGCATGGAAATCATAGTTCATTTGAAGTACATTCTTCATTCCATCCAATGCTTCAAGCTGTAACAAAACTATAAATCTTTCTTACTGCTATATTGATGGGGTACTGCAAATTCCTGCAGCCATTCTGTTAATGACAACTTCAAAGCCATCTGTGGGCTATAAAGAACATCTGTTTCAATATCTTCATCACTTCCTTCATTTTCCAGTTTAATCTGGATTGATACTGTACTGTCTTCAGTGTCAGCTGCAGAAAAGAACAGGAAACAGCATATTAAATAGTGAAAGCAAGAATCAAAATTGCCATGTTTGGGTTTAAATAGAACTGCTTTAATCATTGTTAATACCACCCACTATTTTAAGAAGATTAATATAATTCTGCATTGAAGTAACATAACTAGAAATTATTCTGAAGTCTGACCTTGCCATTAAAATGATCAAAACTGGTCATGCAAGATGTCCTACAAGCAGCTAGGAGATGAGGTTTGCTTCAAATTAATAATTCCAGAACACACACAATTAATTTGGTGTTTTGCACAAAAATCAATTCTTGATCACTTTGGTTAGAAATCCCAGCTGGACATTAGAAGCCTAAGAATTTTCTAAACTGCACCTTTGTCAAATGATTGATCTAATAAGAAACCAGTATCTAAACTGTAATCATGATCACCAACAGCATTTAATCTATTCTTTTCTTTTGCTTTTTTTCCTTTCATTATTCTTTTCTGTCAACATTTGAAAGCTCCATTAATATTGGCTGTGGGGAACCACTATACTTCAGATGTTATGTACAATTTCAAGCCAGTATGGCCAGGTGATGCTACGTATTTTAATTCAGCATTACCTGGATGGTCAGATTCCCCTTTCTGATCTTTGTATTTCACTCTTTACCATAACCTTCAGTATTTCAAAGTTAGCAATCCTTTTAATTATTAACTGTATTGCAAAATTCTCCCTGATGACTATTGACAATATGCTATCATGTTAGATAATGCATCATATTTCCTAAGGAAAGCAATTTGATTTGGATGTAAATCTTCCTATAAACATTATTCCATAAGACAGTGTGCATTATCCAATCAACTCACTCATCACAACATCTTTCCTCACTCCATTCATGTTGGATTTGTACCAAGTTGCAAGAGTGTGAATTGCAACAAAATTAGCTTCAAATTCACAATTCGGATTGGTCAGGACCCCTTTTAAGCGTGGGATGAGTTCCGTTGATCGGCCTTTATACGGCCCAAGGAACAGTCTTTTCTGATCATAGTCATTAGCGTGAATGTTGTCCCAGATAACAGGAGCTCTGCGAATTATTTTTGAAACCTCTTCAATAGACTCCACTGAAATTTCTTTAGATACCACTTTGGGACCTATAATGGAAATAGATGGATTCAGAAATGTGCATACAGATTATTCAAAAGTAAGAATAATCTAAAAGAATTAAGAATTGCACTAAAACTTTCATTTAAAAAGGCTGAATTAAGATGGTGATCCTTGCTCAAATTAGACTGGAATTCTGATGCTCACCTGTCCATAGTACATCAATTGCAGGTAGCAGTTTTTCTCCTACAGTTCGTAAATAAGGAGACTGAGAAACATTTGGATAACAGAAAGTGCCACAATATTCTGGAAGAGAGAAAAAATAATTTTAGGTTGAAAGCCCAAAACAGACAGACAGCCCTTTCAGGCACTGATAGATATCCTTGCCGATAGAATTACTGTAGGTCTTGGAAACCAGCTATATAAACTATGTATCTATATCTTAATATCTCCTCATAATTATTGAAGCAGCATTTATAATATACAGACGAAAAATATGCATCAAAATAAAACTGCCTTATGGATTGAGGACCTACTACACCAGTGTTTCTCAACCTTGGCCGCTTGAAGATGTGTGGACTTCAACTCCCAGAATTCCCCAGCCAGCCTGCCTGGGGAATTCTGGGAGTTGAAGTCCACACATCTTCAAGCGGCCAAGGTTAAGAAACACTGTACTACAGGAATAGGCTAGACTTTCTAGCTATTATGTTAGCATGCTAAGAGAGTCCACAAGGATTATATTCTCAGAATTCTTGGAGAATTCTTACACAATACAGCATAGTTAAAGATGTTTTATCATCAGCTGTGCTCTCTTTAGCTTTTTATAGGCTGAAAAGGATTTTCAATATATCTATATATATCTCCAGTCACTTTTACCTTCTCTAGCTTTTTCCAAATCCAATAAAACTATCCAGTACAACTTCCTTCCGTCCTTCCCTCCATCCCTCCCTTACATATATAGACCATCTTATGAAATACAGCTCAACACAACTCTGGGTGGCTCAAAACAATAAAAAAACCCAACACAGTAAAAATGTAAAACCTCACACCTAACCAACAATCTCCAATCCATCAAACAACACAATCCTCAGGCTCCAACCTCACCTTATCCAATGCCCCGGGGGTGGGGGGGGGAGCCAACCTTTTACAGCTTGCCAGAATGCTAAAAGGTTGGGGGCCTGCTGGATCTCAGGGGGAAGGGAGTTCACAGGACAGGGGCTGCTATGGAAAAGTCATGCTTCCTAGGTCCCACTGGATTTAAGGGAAGGGAGCTAGAACATGCCCATCCTATCTAACCTGATGGGGCAGGCAGGTACCCTCATGGAAAGGCAGTCCCACAAATAACATGGCCCTGTGCAATGTAGAGCTTTAAAGGTAATAACCAGCACTTTGAATTTGAGAACTGACTGTCTGAACATTAGAACAAATCTCTAACTGACTGAGTCAAACACCCTCTTTTCTCTACAAGGCTATTCCAATAGCCCCAAAATTGCTCTAGGTGCCAATCCGCCTAATGATTCCTGGAGTAAATTTGATATCATTTCTGTTGGTTTGACCACTTTGCCTAGGTCACCATTGAAATATCTGTACTGCTGATCCTATTTACCCCAGCAAATGCATCTCTGACTACCTCTGAAAGGAAAAGGATTGGTAGCCCACTCTCTGGGTCAAAAAGAAGCTGCTGGCTTCCTTCCTTCTTACTTACTGAAGGCCGGTATTTAGCAGGATCTTGATCAATAATACAATCATTTATTATCCTCTAAGAAGGGACTATAGTATATACTGAATAGGTTACTGCAATTAATGATGTTCAGGCTTCAACATACTACTGCATCTATGGCTCATATCAGCCTACAGATTTGTGGAACTTCCAGAGGGTGGCTAAGGTTAAAGGTAAGTCTATGACCTACTGGATGGCTCCTGTCAATCATGCTACTATTGAAAAGGCTCTCCTTGTGGCTGTTCTACCACCTAAAGTGATTTTGTACAGGATCTCTGACAGAAAATGTACACCAACTCAATACAGCAAAAAGGGTAAAGAAAAGGAGCCAGCCAGGTTGGGAGTGGAGAGAGCAAAAAGCAATATCACCATCTACTTTAGAGACTGATAAAGCTGCTCCCCTCTACCCTCTGCTCCTTGTTGTTATTTCCTAATTAGATCTCAATCTTTGTCAAATGAGGGTGAAGTCTACTACCTTTTGACTGAAATGAAGCTGAGAGGAAAGAAAAGCCTCTCCTCATTATCAGAACACAAAGCTGAGTCAAGACAGGCTACCTTCCAAGATGCAGGAGTCTTAATGCATTTGTTGTCTGCTCCATCTTCAGTGGATAACCAGCCTTCCATTAAAATTATAATAAAAGCCCTCCCATAGGAACCACTCCAATGGCATTGGAGATTAACTGCTCTTTGTAAACATTCTGTTTTCAATGTCTTCCAAAAGGTCAATTAGTGAATATAGTTAGTGGAGTGAGTAGGGAAAAGATCTTTGCCCCCAGTTTGGGGATTCAATGTTAGGGGGTCAATCTCATAACATATTGTATGTTTCTAATATTAATCAAAGACAAAGAGACAAAAACTGTGATTTTATAAAGCACTGATTTATCAAGAGCATAAATAACTCCAGAAAGAGATTAAAGGGGTAAATAAAACAGGGTAACTGGCCATACCATTTTTATTAATTTATATATTGTATTTAATTGCAATCACAAGACTCTCAGAGATTCACAACTATAACAAGCGACAAAGCATTTAATTAAAATGTCTGTGGTAGGAACTAGAAAAATTAAGTTCTAAAACCATAAAATCATAAAAAATCAACTGGATGTTCACCAGAGGCTCTCCAGAATAACTTAGTTTTCAAAAGCTTCTGGAAGGCCAGGATAGTGGAGGCCAACCTAGTTTCTGAGAGGAGTTTGTTCCATAAAATAGCTGCTGTTACTGTGAAGCAGCACCTACAAGCCTCCATATACACCTTGTATCTTTTGGAAATGATGGATCTTCAGTAGTTCCTTTCAGGACATATGGGTCAGGTAAGTCAATTCCGATTGGAAGAGGCAGTCCTGTAAGTACTTCAGTGCCAAGTCACACAGGGCTTTATAGGTAATAACCAGCACTCTGAATTGTACCCAAAAATTAATAGGAAGACAGGGCAGGGCCAGCATAGGTATAAGACCTTCATGGTGACAAGTGCCAACTAATGCCTGGGCTGCTGTGTTATGCACTAATTGAACCTTCAGAAGCAGCCTCAAATAGAGAACACTGCAGTAATTCAAGTGAGTGGTGACAATGGCATGAATTATTGTTACAAGCTCCTCTTGCTGCAGGTAGGGTCATAACTGGTATACCAGTTGGAGCTAGGCAAAGTCCCATGTCAGGCCTTCAACTGTCCATCCAGAAGCAACTGAGTCCAGGAGGACCCCCCTCCCCAACAAGTCACAACCTCCTCCTTCAGGAACAGCACTACCCCATCAAGAGACAATCATGGTTGACAGTATCAAAGGCTGCTGCAAGGTCTAAAAGGATGAGAAGTGTGATGGACTGGAATGGTGGGAGGGGAGTAAAGAATGTGCTCTCATCTCCAGAGGAGCGAGGAAGAGATAAGCAGAGGAAATTGGCACTTCCCTAAGAAATCCCATCGGTGTGAACTGACTGAGCCTGGGAACTGGGCTTCAGTCTGGGAAGATTCTTGTAAATGGGTTGTAGCTAATAAACCTTGCTGGATAATTTCTGTATAGTCTCCTGGATTTCCTTGGGGTAGGCCTGACAAGAAGGGCTATACTATCTCCATCTAAGGACCAACAAATCATTCACAAAAACAACCAAGGGTGCCAAGCCTGCACCCTGACTGAAAAGGATCCAGATATTCTATTTTCCCTAGAGTGCTCCATAGCTGTCTAGTGACCACAGTCTCAATAACGTGTCCCCCAAAAGCAAGATTAGAGATAGGGCAGGAATGGCTGGGTCTGGGGAGGGCCAATTAATGAAGTACCTCTCAAGGCTGCAGATAAAATCCTTCTTGAAATGAGGCACTAATAATCTCCTAGCAGCCAGCCCATCATGGATCTCAACCCCTGAGGGAACCAGGAAGGGCATGGATCCAAGCCACAAGTGGCTAAGTATGCATCAGAGAGTACCCTATTCATTTTCTTGGAGTCCACAGGTCATAATGAATTCCAAGTAACATGTCAAGGTGCTGCCCTTGTCACATCAGAATCTGTCCATGAAGAAACAAGAGGTTGGCCAATCTGAATAACTATCAACCAGGAAACATGTAAACTGGTCAGAATTCAGGCAAGAGCTCTGCTTGATGCCCACTCCTCAAAAGGGAGTTGGCTTCCCTAAATAATTCAGAATTTGACTTAGTAGCTTACCTGTTGGGCAGAAGAGGAATGTTTCTGGTTCTCCTAGATACTGATAGATTTCATTGGTGATTGAAACTTGAGCATGGGCAAAGGAGCTGAACACTTCTTTATCTGCTGCACACATGTTGTGATCAATGTCATCAAACAACAATGCAAAAAATTTGCAACCAAACTGAGAAACCTAAAAGAAAGACAAAAGGCTGAGCTCTGGAATTAAGAATCAGCAAATCTATCCCATAGGTAATTTATTTTATTTTTAACTCTATCCTTTAGGTAAAAAGACTCACCCCTTCCCCCAAATACTCTTTTTTTCCCATTACAATTGTACACAGGTTTACACAGGAGGAATAAGGGATGAGGAGCAAAGGAGAAAAATGAGAATATATACATCTCACCTCATTTCATACAAGGCACCTAATACTATGTCACATTATTTCTGCTTAAGCAACTTCTATGTTTGATAAAGTACAGTTCTTACTAATCAACAAAAAAGTTTGAACAAATGTTTCTACTTCTTCCATAAAATCAAAGATGGAAACATTTTTAGTAATAACAATACTGGACTTGTGTACATTCAATAACAATAGTTCATTAATTTTGTCAGCTATTTCTCAATTATAGCATGAAGCTGAAAACTAATTTGAGTAAGTTACAAAATTCTCCAGACCCAAGCCACAAAATGATGTTGATGCTGCATTTTTACAAAAGCAACTGGACTGTGAGGCTGACAGCTTCCTTCAGTAGCTCATGGATATTTTTTTATTTTTCAAAGAGAACTCTTTTGACATATATTTATAGAGAAATACAGGAATCACATAACACATATTTTGACAGTGTATGACACTGTTATATCACTGTATGTCTCAAACATTCTTCAACTATTATATCCTGCTTTTTTTCTTCCTGAAGATTAAAGCAATGCACAAACTCCCTCCCTCAATTTTATCCTTACAAAAACCCTGAGGTAAGCACATAGTACAAAAATAGTGCTGAAAAACTTGGGCACATAGTAAAAAATCAGAAAAATCCTTCATAATATCTAATGAGCACATACAATAAATTTCAACTGTCAGCTATAAAAAATAAATACAATTGTTTTAATTCTTTGATTCATGTCAGATTTCCATTGTTGCAACAATGAGCCTAGATTACAACCAATGATCCATATTACAAGTTAGCAACATAGTGCCCAGTATCTCAAACAACGTTGCCCATGAATAATTATAATTATATAATAACTATTATATTTTAATGGTGATCTCATTAACATTTTAAACTACATAATATGGATAAATGGTCAATACCTGATCCAGCTTGCGTTTCAATGTAGATACTTCTTTGGGGTTTGAGAAAGTAATATCAAGTCCAGGGGAAATGGCATAAATAAATTCTATCTCATATTCTTGAGCTGCTGCAATCAGAGTCATGAGTTGTTCTAAAAATAAAAACCAATTATTTTAGCAAGAATTGACCATAAGAAAGTCAATCTATTTCATCAAATTAAATACATTATGAGAATATATACACATATATAAAGCATATAATGGATTTAAATACATTATATTCATCATGTTAAATGTATTATAATGAATTGTAGGTGACTAGTTTTATTTTTTATATATTTTTAAAAGGGATTAAGAAGCATATTAATTGGGGTTTATATCATGTTTGTGTACATTATGCAGAGTCTGGATTGGGGAGGTATATAAATAATGCTTTGCATGGACTTTACTAGTTTGTGAACTAGTTACTACAGATGGCTGAAAGAGTCTATTGGTAGGTACCGAAACACATTTGATATAAGGGAGTGCAATCCTTTTGGTAGATTATGATGTTTGTGTTATATTCAGTTGGGTGAACATGCACTTTCTGATGTAGTAGTGTGGGTATCTGTTGTGTTAAAGGAAGTCTTGCAGTAATTAATTCTGCTTTTTGTAGTTCTGCTATGCTGCAGTATATTATAGCTCATCTTAATATGGTTTTAATGCAACTTTTTAAATGTGCAGTGCAGTTAAGTTGTAACTGTTACAGTTGAGGATCTGACTTGGATGGGTAACTTTCCTGTAGACTTTAGTCTCAAGTATGCTGTTTTCTTTGCTGACGAGGACATCAAGGAAATATAGTTTGTTATTTGCTTCTTTTCGGAAAACAATTCTATCAAATGTGTGGTTCATTAGGTTATACGTGCTTTCTGTCTGTTCTTTTTGGATTATGATGTAGGTTGATTGTATTAACAGAAGGGTTAGGGTTTGCAAAATTTTCAAAATATTTTTGTTTTGTATATTTCAATTTTGTCTCTCTCTCTTTTACAGTTAACATAGATAGTTGCTGTTGTAAAAGCTTAATTTGATACAAGATGTCAGAATCTGTTGATGCTTTTTGTAAACTTTCTTCTTTTCTCTTTATTTCATCTAAAATAGTTTGAATTTTTTCTTGATGCTTCCTTTTAAGCTCACAATTATATTGAATGAAATAATCTTTTATCACTGCTTTGCTGGCATCCCAACAATTTTTAAATCTCTTTGTCTAAATTATTATCAAACTATTCATTTAACTTCTTTTACATTCATTTACTACCAATTCTTTTTGTAATATTGATTCATTAATCTCCACCTAAATGTT